>NW_028225704.1:155000-180000 GCF_052327205.1 Somniosus microcephalus | reverse complement strand
AACGCCTGAGCCCACCGTCCGACACGCACCACGGCCAACAGAGGCAGGGTCTCTGCTGCCACCGATTGCCGGGAGAAGAGAGAGAGTGACAGGCAGACAGACAAGACAAACAAACATGACAGTAGACAACAAGGCCAGAAAAACGAACTGAGTGGGGTACAAGCCGACCGCGTGAAAACACCCCACTGTGGGGGGTAGAAATCCGTGTGGACGGGCAGGTACATTCTCTCGAACGTTCAACTTGGCTGCTGCTGCTGCTGCTTGCTTGCTTGCTTGCTGCTGGCTGCTAACAAGCTCTCGACACCGACAAACAGACACTCGAGTCTTTAAACCGCCGCCCCCCAAACAGCTCGCGGGAGCCAGAGTGGAGAAGCGTCTAGGTACCCTGTACCGGTAAAGGGAGAGTGACTAGATCGACCAAAGTTGCACTACGGGGGGAAAAGAAAGCCGGGCCTGCATCACCGGTTCAAATCCCAGCAGAGCTCACAGTGGCCGTTCGCCGAGGTCCCGACGACGAGCCGCCAGGCAGCACGCGAGCCCGCAGAAGCTCCCTTCAATTCGACTGCGGTGTTAATGCTTGCAAGACGGTGGCAAAGTCCATTGTTGTCCGATCCGGACGAGAAGAGGGGAGCAGCTGAGCTTGCGTGTGAGAGAGAGAGAGAGGTTGAGAGATAGGCTCGGCACAAGGTAAGAGATGATGCACGAGACTGGAAGAGACGGAAGTCGAAAGAAGGGCCGCAGGCCAAGGTCACACAGGGGGAAGCCAACGAACAGCAAAGACATGAGGCGGAGGCGTCAGTAGGCAGCAGAATTAGAAAAGCAAAGAGGGCCAGGCTTTTTGTTGCATCAAAGTCAAGCCAGGACACCTCCCCATCTCGCCATCTTCTCTTTTTTTCTGTGCCTGTCATTGAACCGCAAAAGTCCATGCTGATCGAAGAACCACCCAAGCGTGCCAGGGCCGTCCCTGTCTCAAGCCGACCGAAACCAACTGCCGTGCGCACACACACACATCACCTTCTCGGTGCACCGTTCAAATTCCACCCCAACTCCTCCAACTCGGGCTCTCTGACCGATCTAAACTCGTTTGCTATCCCGGACCGGTGCGACTGTTTTGCCTGTTCGTGCGAGTTCGGCGAGTTTTTGTTTGGAATGTAACCTCTCGCCCGCGCAAGAGGCGCCGGACGCGGCCGACCATGGCTCCGGGCAGATGCAAGAAGCAAACCCCGGGAAGCTCTCCTGCTGGTGTGTGTGCGTGTGTAACAGTACAAAAAAAGCCGACACAACGAAAGCCCACCTTGCCGGGCTCGCGACCAGGCCGACCGTCCAATACGATGCAAACGACACAACTCGGACCATTAGCACACCACTTTGTGTGAGGCACAGAAGGGTTTTTTGGTGTTTTTGCATCAGGCTGAGCTCGCGCACGCGCGCGGAACCACCGTCAGGACGGAAGACCAACCAAGTCGCGAGAACACGCTCGGGGTAAAGCTAGCGAAATACGACCTTTCTTTATTAGCCACCACCACCATCACCACCACCACCACCAACAATCGCTTTGTCTTGCTGGGCACATGGCCTCCCCACCACAGAGAGGTTGGTGCCGGGTTCAACTTAATTGTGTTTGCAACCGGTAACCGTCAAGGCAAGAAAAACCACTCACACAACAACAACCTACACCACGCGTGCGTGTGTCTGTCTGCGTGCGCGTTTCTTTGCTGAAATTTGCCAGAGAAATAGCGTCTTCAGCTAGCAGAACGGGACGCACTGGGCACACAAGATTTCGTGCACAAGACGCGGACACCCGCTCCGCTGCCTGAATAGGACCACTGAGAATCACAGGACGTCTCGGACTCACGCGAAAGAGTTTCAAGGACAAAGAGAAGGGCGCGGCCAAGGAAGAAAACACCGGGAGCTGCGCCGACACCCTCTCTCTGACTCGCCGTGTGCATGCCCGTCTTGTCACCAGCGACAGAAACGAGAGGAAACCCTGAAATAGCCTGAACACCAGCCTCTCTCTATACTGGGCCGACCCGGGGACTCCCACTACGGACGCGAGTCACCAAATCGGTCGTACGGGCCCACTGAGCGCACGACACAGGGGAATCTCGTTGCAAACACTGCGTGTGCATACGTTGCTCACAAAGCTCAATGGGGTCACAGGCCCTGACCCGCTCAGAGGCACCTGTGTGACAAGACAACAAATGGAACTCGCTGGAATGTTTCTGCTGTCTTGTCATTTTAGACGGACCCACTGAGCGCACAACACAGTGGAACTCTCTGACAAACACTGCTTGTGCGTTAGCCCCAGTAAACAACTCAGTGGGGTCACAGGCCCTGACCCGTTCAGAGGCACCTGTGTGACAAGACAACAAATGAAACTCGCTGGAATGTTTCTGCTGTCTTGTCATTTTAGACGGACCCACTGAGCGCACAACACAGTGGAATCTGACAAAACACTGCTTGTGCATTAGCCCCAGTAAACAACTCAGTGGGCTCACAGGCCCTGACCCGTTCAGAGGCACCTGTGTGACAAGACAACAAATGGAACTCGCTGGAATGTTTCTGCTGTCTTGTCATTTTAGACGGACCCACTGAGCGCACAACACAGTGGGATCTGACAAAACACTGCTTGTGCATTAGCCCCAGTAAACAACTCAGTGGGGTCACAGGCCCTGACCCGTTCAGAGGCACCTGTGTGACAAGACAACAAATGAAACTTTAAAGACGCTGGCATGTACGTCTTGTTTCTGCTGTCTTGGACGGGCCCACTGAGCGCACAACACAGGGGAACTTGGTGCAAACACTGCGTGTGCATAAGCCATAAAACACAAGCTCAGTGGGGTCACAGGCCCTGACCGGTTCAGAGGCACCTGTGTGACAGACAGCAAATGAAACTTAGACGCTGGAATTATTTATATGTTTCTGCTGTCTGTCTACGATTTCAGATTCACACTTAGAGTTTTTTGTCATTAAGTCATAAAAGCCACAAAACCATTTTAATATGACTTTCCAATACTCTTTGAAAGGTCTCTATATTGATAAAATGAGCCTTTTAGCAAAGTAACACTTTTCGGGCATTTTCAAAGTGCTCCCGCTGAGTGAATTTTGTTCTGAAAATCGTGTTCCCGAAAATCTCCGGGCACCCCGCCAACCCCCCCTGCCAGAAATGACAAGTGTCAAATCAGCGGGTCAAACGGCCACCTCTATCCGACCAGGAGCACCCAAATCGCCGCAAATGGCACTTTTTTTTTTCTTCATCGGGACTTCCGACTAGGTTAATGATTTCCCAAGCTGCAACTCATAAACTATGTCCTGAGACACTTGCCAGAAATGACACATGTCAATTTGGCGGTAGCAACTCACTTTCCCAAGCCGGAAAGCATCACCCGAGGCCGGCGTGAAGCGGCCGAATCTTTTCTCACCGGACTTCCGTGATTTGGTTAATCATGTCTCGAAATCAAAAAATGCACATGTCAATTTGCCGGGAGCAACTCACTTTCCCAGGCCGGGAAGCAACACCCGAGGCCCGCAAAAGGCGGCCGAATATTTTCTCATCGGACTTCCATATTTTGGGGGTTGGATTCTCTCCCGCATTCCAGCCCCCTGGCCACGGGTCGCTCATTCACTTTCAGCCCGGGCCTTGCCAATTTGGTTAATCAGTTAGCCATGCACCAGACTCGGCCTCGCCTTTTTCATTTATGGTTAATGATGTGCCCAGGCTGGGACTTAGTCTCTCCAGCAGCCAAAACTTTTCACTGGTTAATGAGGTGCCCAGCCCGGCACTTAGTCTCTCTCCCCAGCAAGCTTACTTGGTCGGCCGACATTTGGATCCATTTTCGGGGCTTAATCGGGTCGAATACGGTCCCTTACGCAAGGGGAGCCGAAGCCCCGGCCTCTGCCAGGCGTCAGGCTGCCGTTTTTTAAGCCCGACCAAAAACCCGAAAATTGGTTAA
This sequence comes from Somniosus microcephalus, assembly GCF_052327205.1. Classification (NCBI taxonomy): domain Eukaryota; kingdom Metazoa; phylum Chordata; class Chondrichthyes; order Squaliformes; family Somniosidae; genus Somniosus; species Somniosus microcephalus. The sequence goes on along the minus strand of NW_028225704.1, from coordinate 176,047 downwards.
AAATGGAAATAAATTTCCACCCAAAAAGGGTTAAAAGTCGGTTGGACGGCAGCCCTGGTCGGTCTCTGCAGACCTGGAGGCCCTAGACAGTAATCTGGAAAACAGACCAAGTCTCGAGAAACCACCTCCTACCATTCTCCAGGTACCCCGCCAATCCCCCCTGCCAGAAATGACAAGTGTCAAATCAGCGGGACGGATTTGACTTTTGTGACCGACCGCTGGAACTTTTTTCGGCTACAGGCAGTCAAATTTTTCTCCTTCCGGACTTCCAGTACAACTTTGAACGGCCATATCTCCGCACTCCCGCGTCGGAGCCAAGCCGTTTTTACACCGTTAGACGCGGCTTCCCGTGCCCGTTCGAATGCCGCCCTGCTCGGCGGAAAAGGAGAATTTTTTTATTTTTCGGCCGATTTCGGGAAAAAAAATTCCCGCTCTGAACTCGGATTTTTCGGCTTTAATCGTTTCGTATACGGTCCCTTACGCAAGGGAGCCGAAGCCCCGGCCTCTGCCGGGCGTCAGGCTGCCGTTTTTAAGCCCGACCAAAAACCCGAAAATTGGTTAAAAATGGAAATAAATTTCCACCCAAAAAGGGTTAAAAGTCGGTTGGACGGCAGCCCGGGTCGGTCTCTGCAGACCTGGAGGCCCTAGACAGTAATCTGGAAAACAGATAAAGTCTCGAAAAACCACCTCCTACCATTCTCCAGGTACCCCGCCAATCCCCCCTGCCAGAAATGACAAGTGTCAAATCAGCGGGACGGATTTGACTTTTGTGACCGACCGCTGGAACTTTTTTCGGCTACAGGCAGTCAAATTTTTCTCCTTCCGGACTTCCAGTACAACTTTGAACGGCCATATCTCCGCACTCCCGCGTCGGAGCCAAGCCGTTTTTACACCGTTAGACGCGGCTTCCCGTGCCCGTTCGAATGCCACCCTGCTCGGCGGAAAAGGAGACATTTTTTTTTTTCCGGCCGTTTTCGGGAAAAAATTTTCCCGCTCTGAACTCCGATTTTACGCCTTTAATCGATTCGGAGACGGTCGCTTACGCAAGGGAGGCGAAGCCCGGGCCTCTGCCGGGCGTCAGCCTGCCGTATGTAAGCCCGTCCGAAGCATGAGTTCCCACTTTTGGTTATACAGTTGTCAATTTTAAAATTTCAGTTAATCAGTTGCCTGCTTGGTTAATCATTTGTCGCTCTGACATTTGGTTAACCAGTTGTCGATGTTCGAAATTCAGTTACTGAGTTGCCTCTTTGAAATTTCAGTTAATGAGTTGGCCCTTTGGTTACTCATTTGTCCCTGTGTCTTTTGGTTAACCAGTTGTCGATGTTCGAAATTCAGTTAATGAGTTGCCTCCTTGGTTAATCATTTGTCGCCCTGACTCTTGGTTAACCAGTTGTCGATGTTCGAAATTCAGTTAATGAGTTGCCTCCTTGGTTTTTCATTTGTCGCTCTGACATTTGGTTAACCAGTTGTCGATGTTCGAAATTCAGTTAATGAGTTGCCTCCTTGGTTACTCATTTGTCGCTCTGGCTTTTGGTTAACCAGTTGTCGATGTTCAAAATTTCAGTTAATGAGTTGCCTCTTTGAAATTTCAGTTAATGAGTTGGCCCTTTGGTTACTCATTTGTCCCTGTGTCTTTTGGTTAACCAGTTGTCGATGTTCAAAATTTCAGTTAATGAGCTGCTCTTATGTTCTATGATTTCCTACCTTGACAACTCATTAACCAGTGTTTCAAACAATGCACCAGGCCATTTGACGACCCCAACTCGGTTCCACAAGCGGGAAAGCAGCACCCCAAGGCCCGGTAAGGGGGCCGAATACATTCCCATCGTGAATTCCGTCCCAAATGTGAATGACAAGTTTTCAGTTAATCAGTTGCCTGCTTGGTTACTCATTTGTCGCTCTGACATTTGGTTAACCAGTTGTCGATGTTCAAATTTCAGTTAATGAGTAGCCTCTTTGAAATTTCAGTTAATGAGTTGGCCCTTTGGTTACTCATTTGTCCCTGTGTCTTTTGGTTACCCAGTTGTCGATGTTCGAAATTCAGTTAATGAGTTGCCTCCTTGGTTAATCATTTGTCGCTCTGACTCTTGGTTAACCAGTTGTCGATGTTCGAAATTCAGTTAATGAGTTGCCTCCTTGGTTAATCATTTGTCGCTCTGACATTTGGTTAGCCAGTTTTCGATGTTCGAAATTCAGTTAATGAGTTGCCTCCTTGGTTAATCATTTGTCGCTCTGGCTTTTGGTTAACCAGTTGTCGATGTTCAAAATTTCAGTTAATGAGTTGCCTCTTTGAAATTTCAGTTAATGAGTTGGCCCTTTGGTTACTCATTTGTCCCTGTGTCTTTTGGTTACCCAGTTGTCGATGTTCGAAATTCAGTTAATGAGTTGCCTCCTTGGTTAATCATTTGTCGCTCTGGCTTTTGGTTAACCAGTTGTCGATGTTCAAAATTTCAGTTAATGAGCTGCTCTTATGTTCTATGATTTCCTACCTTGACAACTCATTAACCAGTGTTTCAAACAATGCACCAGGCCATTTGACGACCCCAACTCGGTTCCACAAGCGGGAAAGCAGCACCCCAAGGCCCGGTAAGGGGGCCGAATACATTCCCATCGTGAATTCCGTCCCAAATGTGAATGACAAGTTTTCAGTTAATCAGTTGCCTGCTTGGTTACTCATTTGTCGCTCTGACATTTGGTTAACCAGTTGTCGATGTTCAAAATTTCAGTTATTGAGTTGCCTCTTTGAAATTTCAGTTAATGAGTTGGCCCTTTGGTTACTCATTTGTCCCTGTGTCTTTTGGTTACCCAGTTGTCGATGTTCGAAATTCAGTTAATGAGTTGCCTCCTTGGTTAATCATTTGTCGCCCTGACTCTTGGTTAACCAGTTGTCGATGTTCGAAATTCAGTTAATGAGTTGCCTCCTTGGTTAATCATTTGTCGCTCTGACATTTGGTTATCCAGTTGTCGATGTTCGAAATTCAGTTAATGAGTTGCCTCCTTGGTTAATCATTTGTCGCTCTGGCTTTTGGTTAACCAGTTGTCGATGTTCAAAATTTCAGTTAATGAGTTGCCTCTTTGAAATTTCAGTTACTAAGTTGGCCCTTTGGTTACTCATTTGTCCCTGTGTCTTTTGGTTAACCAGTTGTCGATGTTCGAAATTCAGTTAATGAGTTGCCTCCTTGGTTAATCATTTGTCCCTGTGTCTTTTGGTTAACCAGTTGTCGATGTTCAAAATTTCAGTTAATGAGCTGCTCTTATGTTCTATGATTTCCTACCTTGACAACTCATTAACCAGTGTTTCAAACAATGCACCAGGCCATTTGACGACCCCAACTCGGTTCCACAAGCGGGAAAGCAGCACCCCAAGGCCCGGTAAGGGGGCCGAATACATTCCCATCGTGAATTCCGTCCCTAATGTGAATGACAAGTTTTCAGTTAATCAGTTGCCTGCTTGGTTACTCATTTGTCGCTCTGACATTTGGTTAACCAGTTGTCGATGTTCAAATTTCAGTTAATGAGTAGCCTCTTTGAAATTTCAGTTAATGAGTTGGCCCTTTGGTTACTCATTTGTCCCTGTGTCTTTTGGTTACCCAGTTGTCGATGTTCGAAATTCAGTTAATGAGTTGCCTCCTTGGTTAATCATTTGTCGCCCTGACTCTTGGTTAACCAGTTGTCGATGTTCGAAATTCAGTTAATGAGTTGCCTTCTTGGTTTATCATTTGTCGCTCTGACATTTGGTTAACCAGTTGTCGATGTTCGAAATTCAGTTAATGAGTTGCCTCCTTGGTTACTCATTTGTCGCTCTGGCTTTTGGTTAACCAGTTGTCGATGTTCAAAATTTCAGTTAATGAGTTGCCTCTTTGAAATTTCAGTTAATGAGTTGGCCCTTTGGTTACTCATTTGTCCCTGTGTCTTTTGGTTAACCAGTTGTCGATGTTCGAAATTCAGTTACTAAGTTGCCTCCTTGGTTATTCATTTGTCGCTCTGGCTTTTGGTTAACCAGTTGTCGATGTTCAAAATTTCAGTTAATGAGCTGCTCTTATGTTCTATGATTTCCTACCTTGACAACTCATTAACCAGTGTTTCAAACAATGCACCAGGCCATTTGACGACCCCAACTCGGTTCCACAAGCGGGAAAGCAGCACCCCAAGGCCCGGTAAGGGGGCCGAATACATTCCCATCGTGAATTCCGTCCCAAATGTGAATGACAAGTTTTCAGTTAATCAGTTGCCTGCTTGGTTACTCATTTGTCGCTCTGACATTTGGTTAACCAGTTGTCGATGTTCAAAATTTCAGTTATTGAGTTGCCTCTTTGAAATTTCAGTTAATGAGTTGGCCCTTTGGTTACTCATTTGTCCCTGTGTCTTTTGGTTACCCAGTTGTCGATGTTCGAAATTCAGTTAATGAGTTGCCTCCTTGGTTAATCATTTGTCGCCCTGACTCTTGGTTAACCAGTTGTCGATGTTCGAAATTCAGTTAATGAGTTGCCTCCTTGGTTAATCATTTGTCGCTCTGACATTTGGTTAACCAGTTGTCGATGTTCGAAATTCAGTTAATGAGTTGCCTCCTTGGTTAATCATTTGTCGCTCTTGCTTTTGGTTGACCAGTTGTCGATGTTCAAAATTTCAGTTAATGAGTTGCCTCTTTGAAATTTCAGTTACTAAGTTGGCCCTTTGGTTACTCATTTGTCCCTGTGTCTTTTGGTTAACCAGTTGTCGATGTTCGAAATTCAGTTAATGAGTTGCCTCCTTGGTTAATCATTTGTCGCTCTGACTCTTGGTTAACCAGTTGTCGATGTTCGAAATTCAGTTAATGAGTTGCCTCCTTGGTTAATCATTTGTCGCTCTGACTCTTGGTTAATCAGTTGTCGATGTTCGAAATTCAGTTATTGAGTTGCCTCCTTGGTTAATCATTTGTCGCTCTGGCTTTTGGTTAACCAGTTGTCGATGTTCAAAATTTCAGTTAATGAGTTGCCTCTTTGAAATTTCAGTTAATGAGTTGGCCCTTTGGTTACTCATTTGTCCCTGTGTCTTTTGGTTACCCAGTTGTCGATGTTCGAAATTCAGTTAATGAGTTGCCTCCTTGGTTAATCATTTGTCGCCCTGACTCTTGGTTAACCAGTTGTCGATGTTCGAAATTCAGTTAATGAGTTGCCTCCTTGGTTAATCATTTGTCGCTCTGGCTTTTGGTTATCCAGTTGTCGATGTTCGAAATTCAGTTACTGAGTTGCCTCCTTGGTTAATCATTTGTCGCTCTGACATTTGGTTATCCAGTTGTCGATGTTCGAAATTCAGTTAATGAGTTGCCTCCTTGGTTAATCATTTGTCGCTCTGGCTTTTGGTTATCCAGTTGTCGATGTTCAAAATTTCAGTTATTGAGTTGCCTCTTTGAAATTTCAGTTATTGAGTTGGCCCTTTGGTTACTCATTTGTCCCTGTGTCTTTTGGTTAACCAGTTGTCGATGTTCGAAATTCAGTTACTGAGTTGCCTCCTTGGTTAATCATTTGTCGCTCTGACTCTTGGTTAACCAGTTGTCGATGTTCAAAATTTCAGTTAATGAGCTGCTCTTATGTTCTATGATTTCCGACCTTGACAACTCATTAACCAGTGTTTCAAACAATGCACCAGGCCATTTGACGACCCCAACTCGGTTCCACAAGCGGGAAAGCAGCACCCCAAGGCCCGGTAAGGGGGCCGAATACATTCCCATCGTGAATTCCGTCCCAAATGTGAATGACAAGTTTTCAGTTAATCAGTTGCCTGCTTGGTTACTCATTTGTCGCTCTGACATTTGGTTACCCAGTTGTCGATGTTCAAAATTTCAGTTAATGAGTTGCCTCTTTGAAATTTCAGTTAATGAGTTGGCCCTTTGGTTACTCATTTGTCCCTGTGTCTTTTGGTTACCCAGTTGTCGATGTTCGAAATTCAGTTAATGAGTTGCCTCCTTGGTTAATCATTTGTCGCCCTGACTCTTGGTTAACCAGTTGTCGATGTTCGAAATTCAGTTAATGAGTTGCCTCCTTGGTTAATCATTTGTCGCTCTGGCTTTTGGTTATCCAGTTGTCGATGTTCGAAATTCAGTTACTGAGTTGCCTCCTTGGTTAATCATTTGTCGCTCTGACATTTGGTTATCCAGTTGTCGATGTTCGAAATTCAGTTAATGAGTTGCCTCCTTGGTTAATCATTTGTCGCTCTGGCTTTTGGTTATCCAGTTGTCGATGTTCAAAATTTCAGTTATTGAGTTGCCTCTTTGAAATTTCAGTTAATGAGTTGGCCCTTTGGTTACTCATTTGTCCCTGTGTCTTTTGGTTAACCAGTTGTCGATGTTCGAAATTCAGTTACTGAGTTGCCTCCTTGGTTAATCATTTGTCGCTCTGACTCTTGGTTAACCAGTTGTCGATGTTCAAAATTTCAGTTAATGAGCTGCTCTTATGTTCTATGATTTCCGACCTTGACAACTCATTAACCAGTGTTTCAAACAATGCACCAGGCCATTTGACGACCCCAACTCGGTTCCACAAGCGGGAAAGCAGCACCCCAAGGCCCGGTAAGGGGGCCGAATACATTCCCATCGTGAATTCCGTCCCAAATGTGAATGACAAGTTTTCAGTTAATCAGTTGCCTGCTTGGTTACTCATTTGTCGCTCTGACATTTGGTTAACCAGTTGTCGATGTTCAAATTTCAGTTAATGAGTAGCCTCTTTGAAATTTCAGTTAATGAGTTGGCCCTTTGGTTACTCATTTGTCCCTGTGTCTTTTGGTTACCCAGTTGTCGATGTTCGAAATTCAGTTAATGAGTTGCCTCCTTGGTTAATCATTTGTCGCTCTGACTCTTGGTTAACCAGTTGTCGATGTTCGAAATTCAGTTAATGAGTTGCCTCCTTGGTTAATCATTTGTCGCTCTGACATTTGGTTAGCCAGTTGTCGATGTTCGAAATTCAGTTAATGAGTTGCCTCCTTGGTTAATCATTTGTCGCTCTGGCTTTTGGTTAACCAGTTGTCGATGTTCAAAATTTCAGTTAATGAGTTGCCTCTTTGAAATTTCAGTTAATGAGTTGGCCCTTTGGTTACTCATTTGTCCCTGTGTCTTTTGGTTAACCAGTTGTCGATGTTCGAAATTCAGTTAATGAGTTGCCTCCTTGGTTAATCATTTGTCGCTCTGGCTTTTGGTTAACCAGTTGTCGATGTTCAAAATTTCAGTTAATGAGTTGCCTCTTTGAAATTTCAGTTAATGAGTTGGCCCTTTGGTTACTCATTTGTCCCTGTGTCTTTTGGTTAACCAGTTGTCGATGTTCGAAATTCAGTTAATGAGTTGCCTCCTTGGTTAATCATTTGTCGCTCTGGCTTTTGGTTAACCAGTTGTCGATGTTCAAAATTTCAGTTAATGAGCTGCTCTTATGTTCTATGATTTCCTACCTTGACAACTCATTAACCAGTGTTTCAAACAATGCACCAGGCCATTTGACGACCCCAACTCGGTTCCACAAGCGGGAAAGCAGCACCCCAAGGCCCGGTAAGGGGGCCGAATACATTCCCATCGTGAATTCCGTCCCAAATGTGAATGACAAGTTTTCAGTTAATCAGTTGCCTGCTTGGTTACTCATTTGTCGCTCTGACATTTGGTTAGCCAGTTGTCGATGTTCAAAATTTCAGTTAATGAGTTGCCTCTTTGAAATTTCAGTTACTGAGTTGGCCCTTTGGTTACTCATTTGTCCCTGTGTCTTTTGGTTAACCAGTTGTCGATGTTCGAAATTCAGTTAATGAGTTGCCTCCTTGGTTAATCATTTGTCGCTCTGACATTTGGTTAACCAGTTGTCGATGTTCGAAATTCAGTTATTGAGTTGCCTCCTTGGTTAATCATTTGTCGCTCTGGCTTTTGGTTAACCAGTTGTCGATGTTCAAAATTTCAGTTACTGAGTTGCCTCTTTGAAATTTCAGTTAATGAGTTGCCTCCTTGGTTAATCATTTGTCGCTCTGACTCTTGGTTAACCAGTTGTCGATGTTCGAAATTCAGTTAATGAGTTGCCTCCTTGGTTAACCATTTGTCGCTCTGACATTTGGTTAACCAGTTGTCGATGTTCGAAATTCAGTTAATGAGTTGCCTCCTTGGTTAATCATTTGTCGCTGTGGCTTTTGGTTAACCAGTTGTCGATGTTCAAAATTTCAGTTAATGAGCTGCTCTTATGTTCTATGATTTCCTACCTTGACAACTCATTAACCAGTGTTTCAAACAATGCACCAGGCCATTTGACGACCCCAACTCGGTTCCACAAGCGGGAAAGCAGCACCCCAAGGCCCGGTAAGGGGGCCGAATACATTCCCATCGTGAATTCCGTCCCAAATGTGAATGACAAGTTTTCAGTTAATCAGTTGCCTGCTTGGTTACTCATTTGTCGCTCTGACATTTGGTTAACCAGTTGTCGATGTTCAAAATTTCAGTTAATGAGTTGCCTCTTTGAAATTTCAGTTAATGAGTTGGCCCTTTGGTTACTCATTTGTCCCTGTGTCTTTTGGTTACCCAGTTGTCGATGTTCGAAATTCAGTTACTGAGTTGCCTCCTTGGTTAATCATTTGTCGCTCTGACTCTTGGTTAACCAGTTGTCGATGTTCGAAATTCAGTTAATGAGTTGCCTCCTTGGTTAATCATTTGTCGCTCTGACATTTGGTTAACCAGTTGTCGATGTTCGAAATTCAGTTAATGAGTTGCCTCCTTGGTTAATCATTTGTCGCTCTGGCTTTTGGTTAACCAGTTGTCGATGTTCAAAATTACAGTTAGTGAGTTGCCTCTTTGAAATTTCAGTTAATGAGTTGGCCCTTTGGTTACTCATTTGTCCCTGTGTCTTTTGGTTAACCAGTTGTCGATGTTCGAAATTCAGTTAATGAGTTGCCTCCTTGGTTAATCATTTGTCGCTCTGACTCTTGGTTAACCAGTTGTCGATGTTCAAAATTTCAGTTAATGAGCTGCTCTTATGTTCTATGATTTCCTACCTTGACAACTCATTAACCAGTGTTTCAAACAATGCACCAGGCCATTTGACGACCCCAACTCGGTTCCACAAGCGGGAAAGCAGCACCCCAAGGCCCGGTAAGGGGGCCGAATAAATTCCCATCGTGAATTCCGTCCCAAATGTGAATGACAAGTTTTCAGTTAATCAGTTGCCTGCTTGGTTACTCATTTGTCGCTCTGACATTTGGTTAACCAGTTGTCGATGTTCAAATTTCAGTTAATGAGTTGCCTCTTTGAAATTTCAGTTAATGAGTTGGCCCTTTGGTTACTCATTTGTCCCTGTGTCTTTTGGTTACCCAGTTGTCGATGTTCGAAATTCAGTTAATGAGTTGCCTCCTTGGTTAATCATTTGTCGCTCTGACTCTTGGTTAACCAGTTGTCGATGTTCGAAATTCAGTTAATGAGTTGCCTCCTTGGTTAATCATTTGTCGCTCTGACATTTGGTTAGCCAGTTTTCGATGTTCGAAATTCAGTTAATGAGTTGCCTCCTTGGTTAATCATTTGTCGCTCTGGCTTTTGGTTAGCCAGTTGTCGATGTTCAAAATTTCAGTTACTGAGTTGCCTCTTTGAAATTTCAGTTAATGAGTTGGCCCTTTGGTTACTCATTTGTCCCTGTGTCTTTTGGTTAACCAGTTGTCGATGTTCGAAATTCAGTTAATGAGTTGCCTCCTTGGTTAATCATTTGTCGCTCTGGCTTTTGGTTAACCAGTTGTCGATGTTCAAAATTTCAGTTAATGAGCTGCTCTTATGTTCTATGATTTCCGACCTTGACAACTCATTAACCAGTGTTTCAAACAATGCACCAGGCCATTTGACGACCCCAACTCGGTTCCACAAGCGGGAAAGCAGCACCCCAAGGCCCGGTAAGGGGGCCGAATACATTCCCATCGTGAATTCCGTCCCTAATGTGAATGACAAGTTTTCAGTTAATCAGTTGCCTGCTTGGTTACTCATTTGTCGCTCTGACATTTGGTTAACCAGTTGTCGATGTTCAAATTTCAGTTAATGAGTAGCCTCTTTGAAATTTCAGTTAATGAGTTGGCCCTTTGGTTACTCATTTGTCCCTGTGTCTTTTGGTTACCCAGTTGTCGATGTTCGAAATTCAGTTAATGAGTTGCCTCCTTGGTTAATCATTTGTCGCCCTGACTCTTGGTTAACCAGTTGTCGATGTTCGAAATTCAGTTAATGAGTTGCCTCCTTGGTTTATCATTTGTCGCTCTGACATTTGGTTAACCAGTTGTCGATGTTCGAAATTCAGTTAATGAGTTGCCTCCTTGGTTACTCATTTGTCGCTCTGGCTTTTGGTTAACCAGTTGTCGATGTTCAAAATTTCAGTTAATGAGTTGCCTCTTTGAAATTTCAGTTAATGAGTTGGCCCTTTGGTTACTCATTTGTCCCTGTGTCTTTTGGTTAACCAGTTGTCGATGTTCGAAATTCAGTTAATGAGTTGCCTCCTTGGTTAATCATTTGTCGCTCTGGCTTTTGGTTAACCAGTTGTCGATGTTCAAAATTTCAGTTAATGAGCTGCTCTTATGTTCTATGATTTCCTACCTTGACAACTCATTAACCAGTGTTTCAAACAATGCACCAGGCCATTTGACGACCCCAACTCGGTTCCACAAGCGGGAAAGCAGCACCCCAAGGCCCGGTAAGGGGGCCGAATACATTCCCATCGTGAATTCCGTCCCAAATGTGAATGACAAGTTTTCAGTTAATCAGTTGCCTGCTTGGTTAATCATTTGTCGCTCTGGCTTTTGGTTAACCAGTTGTCGATGTTCAAAATTACAGTTAATGAGTTGCCTCTTTGAAATTTCAGTTAATGAGTTGGCCCTTTGGTTACTCATTTGTCCCTGTGTCTTTTGGTTAACCAGTTGTCGATGTTCGAAATTCAGTTAATGAGTTGCCTCCTTGGTTACTCATTTGTCGCTCTGGCTTTTGGTTAACCAGTTGTCGATGTTCAAAATTACAGTTAATGAGTTGCCTCTTTGAAATTTCAGTTAATGAGTTGGCCCTTTGGTTACTCATTTGTCCCTGTGTCTTTTGGTTAACCAGTTGTCGATGTTCGAAATTCAGTTAATGAGTTGCCTCCTTGGTTAATCATTTGTCGCTCTGGCTTTTGGTTAGCCAGTTGTCGATGTTCAAAATTACAGTTACTGAGTTGCCTCTTTGAAATTTCAGTTAATGAGTTGGCCCTTTGGTTACTCATTTGTCCCTGTGGCTTTTGGTTAACCAGTTGTCGATGTTCAAAATTTCAGTTAATGAGCTGCTCTTATGTTCTATGATTTCCTACCTTGACAACTCATTAACCAGTGTTTCAAACAATGCACCAGGCCATTTGACGACCCCAACTCGGTTCCACAAGCGGGAAAGCAGCACCCCAAGGCCCGGTAAGGGGGCCGAATACATTCCCATCGTGAATTCCGTCCCAACTGTGAATGACAAGTTTTCAGTTAATCAGTTGCCTGCTTGGTTACTCATTTGTCCCTGTGTCTTTTGGTTAACCAGTTGTCGATGTTCGAAATTCAGTTAATGAGTTGCCTCCTTGGTTAATCATTTGTCGCTCTGACTCTTGGTTAACCAGTTGTCGATGTTCGAAATTCAGTTAATGAGTTGCCTCCTTGGTTAATCATTTGTCGCTCTGACTCTTGGTTAATCAGTTGTCGATGTTCGAAATTCAGTTAATGAGTTGCCTCCTTGGTTATTCATTTGTCGCTCTGGCTTTTGGTTAACCAGTTGTCGATGTTCAAAATTTCAGTTAATGAGTTGCCTCTTTGAAATTTCAGTTAATGAGTTGGCCCTTTGGTTACTCATTTGTCCCTGTGTCTTTTGGTTAACCAGTTGTCGATGTTCGAAATTCAGTTAATGAGTTGCCTCCTTGGTTAATCATTTGTCGCTCTGGCTTTTGGTTAACCAGTTGTCGATGTTCGAAATTCAGTTACTAAGTTGCCTCCTTGGTTAATCATTTGTCGCTCTGACACTTGGTTAACCAGTTGTCGATGTTCGAAATTCAGTTAATGAGTTGCCTCCTTGGTTAATCATTTGTCGCTCTGACTCTTGGTTACCCAGTTGTCGATGTTCGAAATTCAGTTAATGAGTTGCCTCCTTGGTTAATCATTTGTCGCTCTGACATTTTGTTAACCAGTTGTCGATGTTCGAAATTCAGTTAATGAGTTGCCTCCTTGGTTAATCATTTGTCGCTCTGACTCTTGGTTACCCAGTTGTCGATGTTCGAAATTCAGTTAATGAGTTGCCTCCTTGGTTAATCATTTGTCGCTCTGACTCTTGGTTAACCAGTTGTCGATGTTCGAAATTCAGTTAATGAGTTGCCTCCTTGGTTAATCATTTGTCGCTCTGACTTTTGGTTAACCAGTTGTCGATGTTCGAAATTCAGTTAATGAGTTGCCTCCTTGGTTAATCATTTGTCGCTCTGACACTTGGTTTACCAGTTGTCGATGTTCGAAATTCAGTTACTGAGTTGCCTCCTTGGTTCATCATTTGTCGCTCTGAGTTTTGGTTAACCAGTTGTCGATGTTCAAATTTCAGTTAATGAGTTGCCTCCTTGGTTAATCATTTGTCGCTCTGACATTTTGTTAACCAGTTGTCGATGTTCGAAATTCAGTTACTGAGTTGCCTCCTTGGTTAATCATTTGTCGCTCTGACATTTTGTTATCCAGTTGTCGATGTTCGAAATTCAGTTAATGAGTTGCCTCCTTGGTTAATCATTTGTCGCTCTGACTCTTGGTTAACCAGTTGTCGATGTTCGAAATTCAGTTAATGAGTTGCCTCCTTGGTTATTCATTTGTCGCTCTGACATTTGGTTAACCAGTTGTCGATGTTCAAATTTCAGTTAATGAGTTGCCTCCTTGGTTAATCATTTGTCGCTCTGACACTTGGTTACCCAGTTGTCGATGTTCGAAATTCAGTTACTGAGTTGCCTCCTTGGTTAATCATTTGTCGCTCTGACTCTTGGTTAACCAGTTGTCGATGTTCAAAATTTCAGTTAATGAGCTGCTCTTATGTTCTATGATTTCCTACCTTGACAACTCATTAACCAGTGTTTCAAACAATGCACCAGGCCATTTGACGACCCCAACTCGGTTCCACAAGCGGGAAGGCAGCACCCCAAGGCACGGTAAGGGGGCCGAATACATTCCCATCCGGAATTCCGTCCCAAATGTGAATGACAAGTTTTCAGTTAATCAGTTGCCTGCTTGGTTACTCATTTGTCGCTCTGACATTTGGTTAACCAGTTGTCGATGTTCAAATCTCAGTTAATGAGTAGCCTCTTTGAAATTTCAGTTAATGAGTTGCCTCTTTGAAATTTCAGTTAATGAGTTGGCCCTTTGGTTACTCATTTGTCCCTGTGTCTTTTGGTTAACCAGTTGTCGATGTTCGAAATTCAGTTAATGAGTTGCCTCCTTGGTTAATCATTTGTCGCTCTGACTCTTGGTTACCCAGTTGTCGATGTTCGAAATTCAGTTAATGAGTTGCCTCCTTGGTTAAGCATTTGTCGCTCTGGCTTTTGGTTAACCAGTTGTCGATGTTCAAAATTTCAGTTAATGAGTTGCCTCTTTGAAATTTCAGTTAATGAGTTGGCCCTTTGGTTACTCATTTGTCCCTGTGTCTTTTGGTTACCCAGTTGTCGATGTTCGAAATTCAGTTACTGAGTTGCCTCCTTGGTTAATCATTTGTCGCTCTGACTCTTGGTTAACCAGTTGTCGATGTTCGAAATTCAGTTAATGAGTTGCCTCCTTGGTTAATCATTTGTCGCTCTGACATTTGGTTAACCAGTTGTCGATGTTCGAAATTCAGTTAATGAGTTGCCTCCTTGGTTAATCATTTGTCGCTCTGGCTTTTGGTTAACCAGTTGTCGATGTTCAAAATTACAGTTAGTGAGTTGCCTCTTTGAAATTTCAGTTAATGAGTTGGCCCTTTGGTTACTCATTTGTCCCTGTGTCTTTTGGTTAACCAGTTGTCGATGTTCGAAATTCAGTTAATGAGTTGCCTCCTTGGTTAATCATTTGTCGCTCTGGCTTTTGGTTACTCAGTTGTCGATGTTCAAAATTTCAGTTAATGAGTTGCCTCTTTGAAATTTCAGTTAATGAGTTGGCCCTTTGGTTACTCATTTGTCCCTGTGTCTTTTGGTTACCCAGTTGTCGATGTTCGAAATTCAGTTAATGAGTTGCCTCCTTGGTTAATCATTTGTCGCTCTGACTCTTGGTTATCCAGTTGTCGATGTTCAAAATTTCAGTTAATGAGTTGCCTCCTTGGTTAATCATTTGTCGCTCTGACTCTTGGTTTACCAGTTGTCGATGTTCGAAATTCAGTTAATGAGTTGCCTCCTTGGTTAATCATTTGTCGCTCTGGCTTTTGGTTATCCAGTTGTCGATGTTCAAAATTTCAGTTAATGAGTTGCCTCTTTGAAATTTCAGTTATTGAGTTGGCCCTTTGGTTACTCATTTGTCCCTGTGTCTTTTGGTTAACCAGTTGTCGATGTTCGAAATTCAGTTAATGAGTTGCCTCCTTGGTTACTCATTTGTCGCTCTGACTCTTGGTTAACCAGTTGTCGATGTTCGAAATTCAGTTAATGAGTTGCCTCCTTGGTTAATCATTTGTCGCTCTGACTCTTGGTTAACCAGTTGTCGATGTTCGAAATTCAGTTAATGAGTTGCCTCCTTGGTTAATCATTTGTCGCTCTGACTCTTGGTTAACCAGTTGTCGATGTTCAAAATTTCAGTTACTGAGTTGCCTCCTTGGTTAATCATTTGTCGCTCTGACTCTTGGTTAACCAGTTGTCGATGTTCGAAATTCAGTTAATGAGCTGCTCTTATGTTCTATGATTTCCGACCTTGACAACTCATTAACCAGTGTATCAAACAATGCACCAGGCCATTTGACGACCCCAACTCGGTTCCACAAGCGGGAAAGCAGCACCCCAAGCCCCGGTAAGGGGGCCGAATACATTCCCATCCTGAATTCCGTCCCAAATGTGAATGACAAGTTGTCAGTTAATCAGTTGCCTCCTTGGTTAATCATTTGTCGCTCTGACTCTTGGTTAACCAGTTGTCGATGTTCAAAATTTCAGTTACTGAGTTGCCTCCTTGGTTAATCATTTGTCGCTCTGACTTTTGGTTAACCAGTTGTCGATGTTCGAAATTCAGTTAATGAGTTGCCTCCTTGGTTAATCATTTGTCGCTCTGGCTTTTGGTTAACCAGTTGTCGATGTTCAAAATTAGTTAATGAGTTGCCTCTTTGAAATTTCAGTTAATGAGTTGGCCCTTTGGTTACTCATTTGTCCCTGTGTCTTTTGGTTAACCAGTTGTCGATGTTCGAAATTCAGTTAATGAGTTGCCTCCTTGGTTAATCATTTGTCGCTCTGGCTTTTGGTTAACCAGTTGTCGATGTTCAAAATTTCAGTTATTGAGTTGCCTCCTTGGTTAATCATTTGTCGCTCTGACTCTTGGTTAACCAGTTGTCGATGTTCGAAATTCAGTTAATGAGTTGCCTCCTTGGTTAATCATTTGTCGCTCTGGCTTTTGGTTAACCAGTTGTCGATGTTCGAAATTCAGTTACTGAGTTGCCTCCTTGGTTAATCATTTGTCGCTCTGGCTTTTGGTTAACCAGTTGTCGATGTTCGAAATTCAGTTACTGAGTTGCCTCCTTGGTTAATCATTTGTCGCTCTGGCTTTTGGTTAACCAGTTGTCGATGTTCAAAATTTCAGTTAATGAGTTGCCTCTTTGAAATTTCAGTTATTGAGTTGGCCCTTTGGTTACTCATTTGTCCCTGTGTCTTTTGGTTAACCAGTTGTCGATGTTCGAAATTCAGTTAATGAGTTGCCTCCTTGGTTAATCATTTGTCGCTCTGACTCTTGGTTAACCAGTTGTCGATGTTCGAAATTCAGTTACTGAGTTGCCTCCTTGGTTAATCATTTGTCGCTCTGACTCTTGGTTAACCAGTTGTCGATGTTCAAAATTTCAGTTACTGAGTTGCCTCCTTGGTTAATCATTTGTCGCTCTGGCTTTTGGTTAACCAGTTGTCGATGTTCAAAATTACAGTTAATGAGTTGCCTCTTTGAAATTTCAGTTAATGAGTTGGCCCTTTGGTTACTCATTTGTCCCTGTGTCTTTTGGTTAACCAGTTGTCGATGTTCGAAATTCAGTTAATGAGTTGCCTCCTTGGTTAATCATTTGTCGCTCTGGCTTTTGGTTAACCAGTTGTCGATGTTCAAAATTTCAGTTAATGAGTTGCCTCTTTGAAATTTCAGTTAATGAGTTGGCCCTTTGGTTACTCATTTGTCCCTGTGTCTTTTGGTTACCCAGTTGTCGATGTTCGAAATTCAGTTAATGAGTTGCCTCCTTGGTTAATCATTTGTCGCTCTGACTCTTGGTTAACCAGTTGTCGATGTTCGAAATTCAGTTAATGAGTTGCCTCCTTGGTTAATCATTTGTCGCTCTGGCTTTTGGTTAACCAGTTGTCGATGTTCAAAATTTCAGTTATTGAGTTGCCTCTTTGAAATTTCAGTTAATGAGTTGGCCCTTTGGTTACTCATTTGTCCCTGTGTCTTTTGGTTACCCAGTTGTCGATGTTCGAAATTCAGTTAATGAGTTGCCTCCTTGGTTAATCATTTGTCGCTCTGACATTTGGTTAACCAGTTGTCGATGTTCGAAATTCAGTTAATGAGTTGCCTCTTTGAAATTTCAGTTAATGAGTTGGCCCTTTGGTTACTCATTTGTCCCTGTGTCTTTTGGTTAACCAGTTGTCGATGTTCGAAATTCAGTTAATGAGTTGCCTCCTTGGTTAATCATTTGTCGCTCTGACTCTTGGTTACCCAGTTGTCGATGTTCGAAATTCAGTTAATGAGTTGCCTCCTTGGTTAATCATTTGTCGCCCTGACTCTTGGTTAACCAGTTGTTGATGTTCGAAATTCAGTTAATGAGTTGCCTCCTTGGTTAATCATTTGTCCCTGTGTCTTTTGGTTATCCAGTTGTCGATGTTCAAAATTTCAGTTAATGAGTTGCCTCTTTGAAATTTCAGTTAATGAGTTGGCCCTTTGGTTACTCATTTGTCCCTGTGTCTTTTGGTTACCCAGTTGTCGATGTTCGAAATTCAGTTAATGAGTTGCCTCCTTGGTTAATCATTTGTCGCTCTGACATTTGGTTAACCAGTTGTCGATGTTCGAAATTCAGTTAATGAGTTGCCTCTTTGAAATTTCAGTTAATGAGTTGGCCCTTTGGTTACTCATTTGTCCCTGTGTCTTTTGGTTAACCAGTTGTCGATGTTCGAAATTCAGTTAATGAGTTGCCTCCTTGGTTAATCATTTGTCGCTCTGACTCTTGGTTACCCAGTTGTCGATGTTCGAAATTCAGTTAATGAGTTGCCTCCTTGGTTAATCATTTGTCGCCCTGACTCTTGGTTAACCAGTTGTTGATGTTCGAAATTCAGTTACTGAGTTGCCTCCTTGGTTAATCATTTGTCCCTGTGTCTTTTGGTTACCCAGTTGTCGATGTTCAAAATTTCAGTTAATGAGTTGCTCTTATGTTCTATGATTTCCGACCTTGACAACTCATTAACCAGTGTTTCAAACAATGCACCAGGCCATTTGACGACCCCAACTCGGTTCCACAAGCGGGAAAGCAGCACCCCCAAGCCCCGGTAAGGCGGCCGAATACATTCCCATCCTGAATTCCGTCCCAAATGTGAATGACAAGTTTTCAGTTAATCATTTGCCACCTTGGTTCATCATTTGCCACTCTGACTTTTGGTTTCCCAGTTGTCAGTTTTCACATTTCAGTTACTGAGTTGACTTTGTCTTTCTCACTCTGTGTATCTCTATCTTCTCTCTGTCTCTCTCAGTGTATGCGAGTGTCTGTGTGTGTTCCACTGCCGCCCGGCCAACCGGGTCCAAAGGCCCGCCACGTTACACACGAAAAACCCCAGTCTCGCTTCGGAGCGACGGGCACCCGGCTTCTCGGTGTCGGACCGACTCCGTTCAGATACCGTTGGATGCCCCTTGCCCCTGGCTTGCTCTGACAGCCGGCGCGTGCAGGCCGCCCCCTGCCCCGCCGTCTCAGTGGTCGGAAAGCGGTCTCCAGCCAACGGCTGTACCTCGGCCGCGGAAAGGGGCAGCTACACAAGCGAGGTACTGCTCTGTGCGGCCCCGCCACCCCGTTCAGCTGCCGTTGTTCCCGACCGGATCGGACTTTCCTTCCCGACGTTATCCCCGATAAGCTGCCGCTGACCGACGGCCCGTCAGCCGCTGCGGGACGGCGACACTTTCCCGAACTCGCCCGGGGCCACTTCGGCAATATAGTGTGCGCCGGAGCCGGGGCTTTCCAACGAGCCATCCCCGAACGAAATCGGACACGGGAGTCGGGAGCGACAGGCGTTCGACTGGTGCCGGGCAACCGGGTCCAAACGCCCGCCTTGTTAAACACACGTACACCCCAGGCTCGATTCGGAGCGACGGGCACCCGGCTTCCCGGTGTCGGACCGACTCCGTTCAGATACCGTTGGATGCCCCTTGCCCCTGGCTTGCTCTGGCAGCCGGCGCGTGCAGGCCGCCCCCCGCCCCGCCGTCTCAGTGGTCGGAAAGTGGTCTCCAGCCAACGGCTGTACCTCGGCCGGGGAAAGGGGCAGCTACACAAGCCAGGCACTGGTCTGTGCGGGCCCGCCACCCCGTTCGGCTGCCGTTGATCCGGACCGGATCGGACTTTCCCTCCCGAAGTTATGCCCGATAAGCTGCCGCTGACCGGCGGCCCGTCAGCCGCTGCGGGATGGCGACACTTTGCCGAACTTGCCGGGGTCCAGGCCGATAATATAGTGTGCGCCAGCGCCGCGGCTTTCCAACGAGCCCTCCCTGACCGAAATCGGACACGGGAGTCCAGAGCGATAGGCGTTCGACTGCCGGCCGGCCAAACACAGGCAATCTCCCGTCGTTGCGGACCCGCTCCAGGACAACCGGGTCCAAACGCCCGCCTCGTTACACGCACGAAAACACCTGCCTCGATTCGGAGCGACGGGCACCCGGCTTCCCGGTGTCGGACCGACTCCGTTCCGGTACCCTTGGATGCCCCTTGCCCCTGGCTTGCTAGGACAGCCGGCGCGTCAAGGTGGGCCACCGCGGCTCCGGCTCAGCAGTCGGAAAGCGGTCTCCAGCCAACGGCTGTACCTCGGCCGGGACAAGAGGCAGCTACACATGCCCGCTACTGGTCTGTGCGGCCCCGCCACCCCGTTCAGCGTCAGTTGACCCCGACCGCATCGGACTTTCCATCCCGAAGTTATCCCCGATAAGCTGCCGCTGACCGGCGGGGCGGCAGCCGCTACGGGACTGCGACACTTTCCCGAACTTGCCGGGGTCCAGGCCGATAATATAGTGTGCGCCAGTGCCGGGGCCTTCCAACGAGCCCTCCCTGGCCGAAATCGGACACGGAAGTCCGGAGGCAAAGGCGTTCGACTGCCGGCCGGCCAAACTCAGGCATCCTCCCGCCGTTGCGGACCCGCTCCCGGACAACCGTGTCCAAACGCCCGCCTTGTTACACGCACGAAAACACCGGGCTCCATTCGGAGCGACGGGCACCCGGCTTCCCGGTGTCGGACCGACTCCGTTCCGGAACCACTGGATGCCCCTTGCCCCTGGCTTGCTAGGACAGCCGGCGCCTCAAGGTGGGCCCCCGCGGCTCCGGCTCAGCAGTCGGAAAGCGGTCTCCAGCCAACGGCTGTACCTCGGCCGGGGAAAGGGGCAGCTACACAAGAGAGGTACTGCTCTGTGCGGGCCCGCCACTCCGTTCGGTGGCAGTTGACCCCGCCCGGATCGGACTTTCCTTCCCGAAGTTGTCCCCGATACGCTGCCGCTGACCGACGGGGCGGCAGCCGGTACGGGTCGGCGACACTTTCCCGACGTTGCCGGGATCCAGTCCGATAATATAGTGTGCGCCAACGCCGGGGCTTTCCAACGAGCCCTCCCTGGCCGAAATCGGACAAGGGAGTCCGGAGCGAAAGGCGTTCGACTGCCGGCCGGCCAAACTCAGGCAACCTCCCGCCGTTGCGGACCCGCTCCCGGACACCCGGGTCCAAACGGCCGCCCCGTTACACGCACGAAAACACCGGGCTCGATTCGGAGCGACGGGCACCCGGCTTCCCGGTGTCGGACCGACACCCTTCCGGTACCACTGGATGCCCCTTGCCCCTGGCTTGCTAGGACAGCCGGTGCGTCAAGGTGCGCCCCCGCGACTCCGGCTCAGCAGTCGGAAAGCGGTCTCCAGCCAACAGCTGCACCTCGGCCGGGGAAAGGGGCAGCTACACAAGCCAGGTACTGGTCTGTGCGGGCCCGCCACCCCGTTCAGTGGCAGTTGACCCCGCCCGGATCGGACTTTCCTTCCCGAAGTTATCCCCGATAAGCTGCCGCTGACCGACGGGGCGGCAGCCGGTACGGGTCGGCGACACTTTCCCGAACTTGCCGGGATCCAGTCCGACAATATAGTGTGCGCGAGCGCCGGGGCTTTCCAACGAGCCCTCCCTGACCGAAATCGGACACGGGATTCCGGAGCGAAAGGCGTTCGACTGCCGGCCGGCCAAACTCAGGCAACCTCCCGCCGTTGCGGACACGCTCCCGGACAACCGGGTCCAAACGCCCGCCCAGTTACACGCACGAAAACACCGGGCTCGATTCGGAGAGACGGGCACCCGGCTTCCCGGTGTCGGACCGACTCCGTTCCGGTACCACTGGATGCCCCTTGCCCCTGGCTTGCTAGTACAGCCGGCGCGTCAAGGTGGATCCCCGCGGCACCGGCTCAGCAGTCGGAAAGCGGTCTCCAGCCAACGGCTGTACCTCGGCCGGGCCAAGAGGCAGCTACACAAGCCCGCTACTGGTCTGTGCGGCCCCGCCACCCCGTTCAGTCGCAGTTCACCCCGACCGGATCGGACTTTCCGTCCCGAAGTTATCCCCGATAAGCTGCCGCTGACCGACGGGGCGGCAGCCGGAACGGGACTGCGACACTTCCCCGAACTTGCCGGGGTCCAGTCCGATAATATATTGTGCGC
>NW_028225704.1:125000-150000 GCF_052327205.1 Somniosus microcephalus | reverse complement strand
GGCACAAGGTAAGAGATGATGCACGAGACTGGAAGAGACGGAAGTCGAAAGAAGGGCCGCAGGCCAAGGTCACACAGGGGGAAGCCAACGAACAGCAAAGACATGAGGCGGAGGCGTCAGTAGGCAGCAGAATTAGAAAAGCAAAGAGGGCCAGGCTTTTTGTTGCATCAAAGTCAAGCCAGGACACCTCCCCATCTCGCCATCTTCTCTTTTTTTCTGTGCCTGTCATTGAACCGCAAAAGTCCATGCTGATCGAAGAACCACCCAAGCGTGCCAGGGCCGTCCCTGTCTCAAGCCGACCGAAACCAACTGCCGTGCGCACACACACACATCACCTTCTCGGTGCACCGTTCAAATTCCACCCCAACTCCTCCAACTCGGGCTCTCTGACCGATCTAAACTCGTTTGCTATCCCGGACCGGTGCGACTGTTTTGCCTGTTCGTGCGAGTTCGGCGAGTTTTTGTTTGGAATGTAACCTCTCGCCCGCGCAAGAGGCGCCGGACGCGGCCGACCATGGCTCCGGGCAGATGCAAGAAGCAAACCCCGGGAAGCTCTCCTGCTGGTGTGTGTGCGTGTGTAACAGTACAAAAAAAGCCGACACAACGAAAGCCCACCTTGCCGGGCTCGCGACCAGGCCGACCGTCCAATACGATGCAAACGACACAACTCGGACCATTAGCACACCACTTTGTGTGAGGCACAGAAGGGTTTTTTGGTGTTTTTGCATCAGGCTGAGCTCGCGCACGCGCGCGGAACCACCGTCAGGACGGAAGACCAACCAAGTCGCGAGAACACGCTCGGGGTAAAGCTAGCGAAATACGACCTTTCTTTATTAGCCACCACCACCATCACCACCACCACCACCAACAATCGCTTTGTCTTGCTGGGCACATGGCCTCCCCACCACAGAGAGGTTGGTGCCGGGTTCAACTTAATTGTGTTTGCAACCGGTAACCGTCAAGGCAAGAAAAACCACTCACACAACAACAACCTACACCACGCGTGCGTGTGTCTGTCTGCGTGCGCGTTTCTTTGCTGAAATTTGCCAGAGAAATAGCGTCTTCAGCTAGCAGAACGGGACGCACTGAGCACACAAGATTTCGTGCACAAGACGCGGACACCCGCTCCGCTGCCTGAATAGGACCACTGAGAATCACAGGACGTCTCGGACTCACGCGAAAGAGTTTCAAGGACAAAGAGAAGGGCGCGGCCAAGGAAGAAAACACCGGGAGCTGCGCCGACACCCTCTCTCTGACTCGCCGTGTGCATGCCCGTCTTGTCACCAGCGACAGAAACGAGAGGAAACCCTGAAATAGCCTGAACACCAGCCTCTCTCTATACTGGGCCGACCCGGGGACTCCCACTACGGACGCGAGTCACCAAATCGGTCGTACGGGCCCACTGAGCGCACGACACAGGGGAATCTCGTTGCAAACACTGCGTGTGCATACGTTGCTCACAAAGCTCAATGGGGTCACAGGCCCTGACCCGCTCAGAGGCACCTGTGTGACAAGACAACAAATGGAACTCGCTGGAATGTTTCTGCTGTCTTGTCATTTTAGACGGACCCACTGAGCGCACAACACAGTGGAACTCTCTGACAAACACTGCTTGTGCGTTAGCCCCAGTAAACAACTCAGTGGGGTCACAGGCCCTGACCCGTTCAGAGGCACCTGTGTGACAAGACAACAAATGAAACTCGCTGGAATGTTTCTGCTGTCTTGTCATTTTAGACGGACCCACTGAGCGCACAACACAGTGGAATCTGACAAAACACTGCTTGTGCATTAGCCCCAGTAAACAACTCAGTGGGCTCACAGGCCCTGACCCGTTCAGAGGCACCTGTGTGACAAGACAACAAATGGAACTCGCTGGAATGTTTCTGCTGTCTTGTCATTTTAGACGGACCCACTGAGCGCACAACACAGTGGGATCTGACAAAACACTGCTTGTGCATTAGCCCCAGTAAACAACTCAGTGGGGTCACAGGCCCTGACCCGTTCAGAGGCACCTGTGTGACAAGACAACAAATGAAACTTTAAAGACGCTGGCATGTACGTCTTGTTTCTGCTGTCTTGGACGGGCCCACTGAGCGCACAACACAGGGGAACTTGGTGCAAACACTGCGTGTGCATAAGCCATAAAACACAAGCTCAGTGGGGTCACAGGCCCTGACCGGTTCAGAGGCACCTGTGTGACAGACAGCAAATGAAACTTAGACGCTGGAATTATTTATATGTTTCTGCTGTCTGTCTACGATTTCAGATTCACACTTAGAGTTTTTTGTCATTAAGTCATAAAAGCCACAAAACCATTTTAATATGACTTTCCAATACTCTTTGAAAGGTCTCTATATTGATAAAATGAGCCTTTTAGCAAAGTAACACTTTTCGGGCATTTTCAAAGTGCTCCCGCTGAGTGAATTTTGTTCTGAAAATCGTGTTCCCGAAAATCTCCGGGCACCCCGCCAACCCCCCCTGCCAGAAATGACAAGTGTCAAATCAGCGGGTCAAACGGCCACCTCTATCCGACCAGGAGCACCCAAATCGCCGCAAATGGCACTTTTTTTTTTCTTCATCGGGACTTCCGACTAGGTTAATGATTTCCCAAGCTGCAACTCATAAACTATGTCCTGAGACACTTGCCAGAAATGACACATGTCAATTTGGCGGTAGCAACTCACTTTCCCAAGCCGGAAAGCATCACCCGAGGCCGGCGTGAAGCGGCCGAATCTTTTCTCACCGGACTTCCGTGATTTGGTTAATCATGTCTCGAAATCAAAAAATGCACATGTCAATTTGCCGGGAGCAACTCACTTTCCCAGGCCGGGAAGCAACACCCGAGGCCCGCAAAAGGCGGCCGAATATTTTCTCATCGGACTTCCATATTTTGGGGGTTGGATTCTCTCCCGCATTCCAGCCCCCTGGCCACGGGTCGCTCATTCACTTTCAGCCCGGGCCTTGCCAATTTGGTTAATCAGTTAGCCATGCACCAGACTCGGCCTCGCCTTTTTCATTTATGGTTAATGATGTGCCCAGGCTGGGACTTAGTCTCTCCAGCAGCCAAAACTTTTCACTGGTTAATGAGGTGCCCAGCCCGGCACTTAGTCTCTCTCCCCAGCAAGCTTACTTGGTCGGCCGACATTTGGATCCATTTTCGGGGCTTAATCGGGTCGAATACGGTCCCTTACGCAAGGGGAGCCGAAGCCCCGGCCTCTGCCAGGCGTCAGGCTGCCGTTTTTTAAGCCCGACCAAAAACCCGAAAATTGGTTAAAAATGGAAATAAATTTCCACCCAAAAAGGGTTAAAAGTCGGTTGGACGGCAGCCCGGGTCGGTCTCTGCAGACCTGGAGGCCCTAGACAGTAATCTGGAAAACAGATAAAGTCTCGAGAAACCACCTCCTACCATTCTCCAGGTACCCCGCCAATCCCCCCTGCCAGAAATGACAAGTGTCAAATCAGCGGGACGGATTTGACTTTTGTGACCGACCGCTGGAACTTTTTTCGGCTACAGGCAGTCAAATTTTTCTCCTTCCGGACTTCCAGTACAACTTTGAACGGCCATATCTCCGCACTCCCGCGTCGGAGCCAAGCCGTTTTTACACCGTTAGACGCGGCTTCCCGTGCCCGTTCGAATGCCGCCCTGCTCGGCGGAAAAGGAGAATTTTTTTATTTTTCGGCCGATTTCGGGAAAAAAAATTCCCGCTCTGAACTCGGATTTTTCGGCTTTAATCGTTTCGTATACGGTCCCTTACGCAAGGGAGCCGAAGCCCCGGCCTCTGCCGGGCGTCAGGCTGCCGTTTTTAAGCCCGACCAAAAACCCGAAAATTGGTTAAAAATGGAAATAAATTTCCACCCAAAAAGGGTTAAAAGTCGGTTGGACGGCAGCCCGGGTCGGTCTCTGCAGACCTGGAGGCCCTAGACAGTAATCTGGAAAACAGATAAAGTCTCGAAAAACCACCTCCTACCATTCTCCAGGTACCCCGCCAATCCCCCCTGCCAGAAATGACAAGTGTCAAATCAGCGGGACGGATTTGACTTTTGTGACCGACCGCTGGAACTTTTTTCGGCTACAGGCAGTCAAATTTTTCTCCTTCCGGACTTCCAGTACAACTTTGAACGGCCATATCTCCGCACTCCCGCGTCGGAGCCAAGCCGTTTTTACACCGTTAGACGCGGCTTCCCGTGCCCGTTCGAATGCCACCCTGCTCGGCGGAAAAGGAGACATTTTTTTTTTTCCGGCCGTTTTCGGGAAAAAATTTTCCCGCTCTGAACTCCGATTTTACGCCTTTAATCGATTCGGAGACGGTCGCTTACGCAAGGGAGGCGAAGCCCGGGCCTCTGCCGGGCGTCAGCCTGCCGTATGTAAGCCCGTCCGAAGCATGAGTTCCCACTTTTGGTTATACAGTTGTCAATTTTAAAATTTCAGTTAATCAGTTGCCTGCTTGGTTAATCATTTGTCGCTCTGACATTTGGTTAACCAGTTGTCGATGTTCGAAATTCAGTTACTGAGTTGCCTCTTTGAAATTTCAGTTAATGAGTTGGCCCTTTGGTTACTCATTTGTCCCTGTGTCTTTTGGTTAACCAGTTGTCGATGTTCGAAATTCAGTTAATGAGTTGCCTCCTTGGTTAATCATTTGTCGCCCTGACTCTTGGTTAACCAGTTGTCGATGTTCGAAATTCAGTTAATGAGTTGCCTCCTTGGTTTTTCATTTGTCGCTCTGACATTTGGTTAACCAGTTGTCGATGTTCGAAATTCAGTTAATGAGTTGCCTCCTTGGTTACTCATTTGTCGCTCTGGCTTTTGGTTAACCAGTTGTCGATGTTCAAAATTTCAGTTAATGAGTTGCCTCTTTGAAATTTCAGTTAATGAGTTGGCCCTTTGGTTACTCATTTGTCCCTGTGTCTTTTGGTTAACCAGTTGTCGATGTTCAAAATTTCAGTTAATGAGCTGCTCTTATGTTCTATGATTTCCTACCTTGACAACTCATTAACCAGTGTTTCAAACAATGCACCAGGCCATTTGACGACCCCAACTCGGTTCCACAAGCGGGAAAGCAGCACCCCAAGGCCCGGTAAGGGGGCCGAATACATTCCCATCGTGAATTCCGTCCCAAATGTGAATGACAAGTTTTCAGTTAATCAGTTGCCTGCTTGGTTACTCATTTGTCGCTCTGACATTTGGTTAACCAGTTGTCGATGTTCAAATTTCAGTTAATGAGTAGCCTCTTTGAAATTTCAGTTAATGAGTTGGCCCTTTGGTTACTCATTTGTCCCTGTGTCTTTTGGTTACCCAGTTGTCGATGTTCGAAATTCAGTTAATGAGTTGCCTCCTTGGTTAATCATTTGTCGCTCTGACTCTTGGTTAACCAGTTGTCGATGTTCGAAATTCAGTTAATGAGTTGCCTCCTTGGTTAATCATTTGTCGCTCTGACATTTGGTTAGCCAGTTTTCGATGTTCGAAATTCAGTTAATGAGTTGCCTCCTTGGTTAATCATTTGTCGCTCTGGCTTTTGGTTAACCAGTTGTCGATGTTCAAAATTTCAGTTAATGAGTTGCCTCTTTGAAATTTCAGTTAATGAGTTGGCCCTTTGGTTACTCATTTGTCCCTGTGTCTTTTGGTTACCCAGTTGTCGATGTTCGAAATTCAGTTAATGAGTTGCCTCCTTGGTTAATCATTTGTCGCTCTGGCTTTTGGTTAACCAGTTGTCGATGTTCAAAATTTCAGTTAATGAGCTGCTCTTATGTTCTATGATTTCCTACCTTGACAACTCATTAACCAGTGTTTCAAACAATGCACCAGGCCATTTGACGACCCCAACTCGGTTCCACAAGCGGGAAAGCAGCACCCCAAGGCCCGGTAAGGGGGCCGAATACATTCCCATCGTGAATTCCGTCCCAAATGTGAATGACAAGTTTTCAGTTAATCAGTTGCCTGCTTGGTTACTCATTTGTCGCTCTGACATTTGGTTAACCAGTTGTCGATGTTCAAAATTTCAGTTATTGAGTTGCCTCTTTGAAATTTCAGTTAATGAGTTGGCCCTTTGGTTACTCATTTGTCCCTGTGTCTTTTGGTTACCCAGTTGTCGATGTTCGAAATTCAGTTAATGAGTTGCCTCCTTGGTTAATCATTTGTCGCCCTGACTCTTGGTTAACCAGTTGTCGATGTTCGAAATTCAGTTAATGAGTTGCCTCCTTGGTTAATCATTTGTCGCTCTGACATTTGGTTAACCAGTTGTCGATGTTCGAAATTCAGTTAATGAGTTGCCTCCTTGGTTAATCATTTGTCGCTCTGGCTTTTGGTTAACCAGTTGTCGATGTTCAAAATTTCAGTTAATGAGTTGCCTCTTTGAAATTTCAGTTACTAAGTTGGCCCTTTGGTTACTCATTTGTCCCTGTGTCTTTTGGTTAACCAGTTGTCGATGTTCGAAATTCAGTTAATGAGTTGCCTCCTTGGTTAATCATTTGTCCCTGTGTCTTTTGGTTAACCAGTTGTCGATGTTCAAAATTTCAGTTAATGAGCTGCTCTTATGTTCTATGATTTCCTACCTTGACAACTCATTAACCAGTGTTTCAAACAATGCACCAGGCCATTTGACGACCCCAACTCGGTTCCACAAGCGGGAAAGCAGCACCCCAAGGCCCGGTAAGGGGGCCGAATACATTCCCATCGTGAATTCCGTCCCTAATGTGAATGACAAGTTTTCAGTTAATCAGTTGCCTGCTTGGTTACTCATTTGTCGCTCTGACATTTGGTTAACCAGTTGTCGATGTTCAAATTTCAGTTAATGAGTAGCCTCTTTGAAATTTCAGTTAATGAGTTGGCCCTTTGGTTACTCATTTGTCCCTGTGTCTTTTGGTTACCCAGTTGTCGATGTTCGAAATTCAGTTAATGAGTTGCCTCCTTGGTTAATCATTTGTCGCCCTGACTCTTGGTTAACCAGTTGTCGATGTTCGAAATTCAGTTAATGAGTTGCCTTCTTGGTTTATCATTTGTCGCTCTGACATTTGGTTAACCAGTTGTCGATGTTCGAAATTCAGTTAATGAGTTGCCTCCTTGGTTACTCATTTGTCGCTCTGGCTTTTGGTTAACCAGTTGTCGATGTTCAAAATTTCAGTTAATGAGTTGCCTCTTTGAAATTTCAGTTAATGAGTTGGCCCTTTGGTTACTCATTTGTCCCTGTGTCTTTTGGTTAACCAGTTGTCGATGTTCGAAATTCAGTTACTAAGTTGCCTCCTTGGTTATTCATTTGTCGCTCTGGCTTTTGGTTAACCAGTTGTCGATGTTCAAAATTTCAGTTAATGAGCTGCTCTTATGTTCTATGATTTCCTACCTTGACAACTCATTAACCAGTGTTTCAAACAATGCACCAGGCCATTTGACGACCCCAACTCGGTTCCACAAGCGGGAAAGCAGCACCCCAAGGCCCGGTAAGGGGGCCGAATACATTCCCATCGTGAATTCCGTCCCAAATGTGAATGACAAGTTTTCAGTTAATCAGTTGCCTGCTTGGTTACTCATTTGTCGCTCTGACATTTGGTTAACCAGTTGTCGATGTTCAAAATTTCAGTTATTGAGTTGCCTCTTTGAAATTTCAGTTAATGAGTTGGCCCTTTGGTTACTCATTTGTCCCTGTGTCTTTTGGTTACCCAGTTGTCGATGTTCGAAATTCAGTTAATGAGTTGCCTCCTTGGTTAATCATTTGTCGCCCTGACTCTTGGTTAACCAGTTGTCGATGTTCGAAATTCAGTTAATGAGTTGCCTCCTTGGTTAATCATTTGTCGCTCTGACATTTGGTTAACCAGTTGTCGATGTTCGAAATTCAGTTAATGAGTTGCCTCCTTGGTTAATCATTTGTCGCTCTTGCTTTTGGTTGACCAGTTGTCGATGTTCAAAATTTCAGTTAATGAGTTGCCTCTTTGAAATTTCAGTTACTAAGTTGGCCCTTTGGTTACTCATTTGTCCCTGTGTCTTTTGGTTAACCAGTTGTCGATGTTCGAAATTCAGTTAATGAGTTGCCTCCTTGGTTAATCATTTGTCGCTCTGACTCTTGGTTAACCAGTTGTCGATGTTCGAAATTCAGTTAATGAGTTGCCTCCTTGGTTAATCATTTGTCGCTCTGACTCTTGGTTAATCAGTTGTCGATGTTCGAAATTCAGTTATTGAGTTGCCTCCTTGGTTAATCATTTGTCGCTCTGGCTTTTGGTTAACCAGTTGTCGATGTTCAAAATTTCAGTTAATGAGTTGCCTCTTTGAAATTTCAGTTAATGAGTTGGCCCTTTGGTTACTCATTTGTCCCTGTGTCTTTTGGTTACCCAGTTGTCGATGTTCGAAATTCAGTTAATGAGTTGCCTCCTTGGTTAATCATTTGTCGCCCTGACTCTTGGTTAACCAGTTGTCGATGTTCGAAATTCAGTTAATGAGTTGCCTCCTTGGTTAATCATTTGTCGCTCTGGCTTTTGGTTATCCAGTTGTCGATGTTCGAAATTCAGTTACTGAGTTGCCTCCTTGGTTAATCATTTGTCGCTCTGACATTTGGTTATCCAGTTGTCGATGTTCGAAATTCAGTTAATGAGTTGCCTCCTTGGTTAATCATTTGTCGCTCTGGCTTTTGGTTATCCAGTTGTCGATGTTCAAAATTTCAGTTATTGAGTTGCCTCTTTGAAATTTCAGTTATTGAGTTGGCCCTTTGGTTACTCATTTGTCCCTGTGTCTTTTGGTTAACCAGTTGTCGATGTTCGAAATTCAGTTACTGAGTTGCCTCCTTGGTTAATCATTTGTCGCTCTGACTCTTGGTTAACCAGTTGTCGATGTTCAAAATTTCAGTTAATGAGCTGCTCTTATGTTCTATGATTTCCGACCTTGACAACTCATTAACCAGTGTTTCAAACAATGCACCAGGCCATTTGACGACCCCAACTCGGTTCCACAAGCGGGAAAGCAGCACCCCAAGGCCCGGTAAGGGGGCCGAATACATTCCCATCGTGAATTCCGTCCCAAATGTGAATGACAAGTTTTCAGTTAATCAGTTGCCTGCTTGGTTACTCATTTGTCGCTCTGACATTTGGTTACCCAGTTGTCGATGTTCAAAATTTCAGTTAATGAGTTGCCTCTTTGAAATTTCAGTTAATGAGTTGGCCCTTTGGTTACTCATTTGTCCCTGTGTCTTTTGGTTACCCAGTTGTCGATGTTCGAAATTCAGTTAATGAGTTGCCTCCTTGGTTAATCATTTGTCGCCCTGACTCTTGGTTAACCAGTTGTCGATGTTCGAAATTCAGTTAATGAGTTGCCTCCTTGGTTAATCATTTGTCGCTCTGGCTTTTGGTTATCCAGTTGTCGATGTTCGAAATTCAGTTACTGAGTTGCCTCCTTGGTTAATCATTTGTCGCTCTGACATTTGGTTATCCAGTTGTCGATGTTCGAAATTCAGTTAATGAGTTGCCTCCTTGGTTAATCATTTGTCGCTCTGGCTTTTGGTTATCCAGTTGTCGATGTTCAAAATTTCAGTTATTGAGTTGCCTCTTTGAAATTTCAGTTAATGAGTTGGCCCTTTGGTTACTCATTTGTCCCTGTGTCTTTTGGTTAACCAGTTGTCGATGTTCGAAATTCAGTTACTGAGTTGCCTCCTTGGTTAATCATTTGTCGCTCTGACTCTTGGTTAACCAGTTGTCGATGTTCAAAATTTCAGTTAATGAGCTGCTCTTATGTTCTATGATTTCCGACCTTGACAACTCATTAACCAGTGTTTCAAACAATGCACCAGGCCATTTGACGACCCCAACTCGGTTCCACAAGCGGGAAAGCAGCACCCCAAGGCCCGGTAAGGGGGCCGAATACATTCCCATCGTGAATTCCGTCCCAAATGTGAATGACAAGTTTTCAGTTAATCAGTTGCCTGCTTGGTTACTCATTTGTCGCTCTGACATTTGGTTAACCAGTTGTCGATGTTCAAATTTCAGTTAATGAGTAGCCTCTTTGAAATTTCAGTTAATGAGTTGGCCCTTTGGTTACTCATTTGTCCCTGTGTCTTTTGGTTACCCAGTTGTCGATGTTCGAAATTCAGTTAATGAGTTGCCTCCTTGGTTAATCATTTGTCGCTCTGACTCTTGGTTAACCAGTTGTCGATGTTCGAAATTCAGTTAATGAGTTGCCTCCTTGGTTAATCATTTGTCGCTCTGACATTTGGTTAGCCAGTTGTCGATGTTCGAAATTCAGTTAATGAGTTGCCTCCTTGGTTAATCATTTGTCGCTCTGGCTTTTGGTTAACCAGTTGTCGATGTTCAAAATTTCAGTTAATGAGTTGCCTCTTTGAAATTTCAGTTAATGAGTTGGCCCTTTGGTTACTCATTTGTCCCTGTGTCTTTTGGTTAACCAGTTGTCGATGTTCGAAATTCAGTTAATGAGTTGCCTCCTTGGTTAATCATTTGTCGCTCTGGCTTTTGGTTAACCAGTTGTCGATGTTCAAAATTTCAGTTAATGAGTTGCCTCTTTGAAATTTCAGTTAATGAGTTGGCCCTTTGGTTACTCATTTGTCCCTGTGTCTTTTGGTTAACCAGTTGTCGATGTTCGAAATTCAGTTAATGAGTTGCCTCCTTGGTTAATCATTTGTCGCTCTGGCTTTTGGTTAACCAGTTGTCGATGTTCAAAATTTCAGTTAATGAGCTGCTCTTATGTTCTATGATTTCCTACCTTGACAACTCATTAACCAGTGTTTCAAACAATGCACCAGGCCATTTGACGACCCCAACTCGGTTCCACAAGCGGGAAAGCAGCACCCCAAGGCCCGGTAAGGGGGCCGAATACATTCCCATCGTGAATTCCGTCCCAAATGTGAATGACAAGTTTTCAGTTAATCAGTTGCCTGCTTGGTTACTCATTTGTCGCTCTGACATTTGGTTAGCCAGTTGTCGATGTTCAAAATTTCAGTTAATGAGTTGCCTCTTTGAAATTTCAGTTACTGAGTTGGCCCTTTGGTTACTCATTTGTCCCTGTGTCTTTTGGTTAACCAGTTGTCGATGTTCGAAATTCAGTTAATGAGTTGCCTCCTTGGTTAATCATTTGTCGCTCTGACATTTGGTTAACCAGTTGTCGATGTTCGAAATTCAGTTATTGAGTTGCCTCCTTGGTTAATCATTTGTCGCTCTGGCTTTTGGTTAACCAGTTGTCGATGTTCAAAATTTCAGTTACTGAGTTGCCTCTTTGAAATTTCAGTTAATGAGTTGCCTCCTTGGTTAATCATTTGTCGCTCTGACTCTTGGTTAACCAGTTGTCGATGTTCGAAATTCAGTTAATGAGTTGCCTCCTTGGTTAACCATTTGTCGCTCTGACATTTGGTTAACCAGTTGTCGATGTTCGAAATTCAGTTAATGAGTTGCCTCCTTGGTTAATCATTTGTCGCTGTGGCTTTTGGTTAACCAGTTGTCGATGTTCAAAATTTCAGTTAATGAGCTGCTCTTATGTTCTATGATTTCCTACCTTGACAACTCATTAACCAGTGTTTCAAACAATGCACCAGGCCATTTGACGACCCCAACTCGGTTCCACAAGCGGGAAAGCAGCACCCCAAGGCCCGGTAAGGGGGCCGAATACATTCCCATCGTGAATTCCGTCCCAAATGTGAATGACAAGTTTTCAGTTAATCAGTTGCCTGCTTGGTTACTCATTTGTCGCTCTGACATTTGGTTAACCAGTTGTCGATGTTCAAAATTTCAGTTAATGAGTTGCCTCTTTGAAATTTCAGTTAATGAGTTGGCCCTTTGGTTACTCATTTGTCCCTGTGTCTTTTGGTTACCCAGTTGTCGATGTTCGAAATTCAGTTACTGAGTTGCCTCCTTGGTTAATCATTTGTCGCTCTGACTCTTGGTTAACCAGTTGTCGATGTTCGAAATTCAGTTAATGAGTTGCCTCCTTGGTTAATCATTTGTCGCTCTGACATTTGGTTAACCAGTTGTCGATGTTCGAAATTCAGTTAATGAGTTGCCTCCTTGGTTAATCATTTGTCGCTCTGGCTTTTGGTTAACCAGTTGTCGATGTTCAAAATTACAGTTAGTGAGTTGCCTCTTTGAAATTTCAGTTAATGAGTTGGCCCTTTGGTTACTCATTTGTCCCTGTGTCTTTTGGTTAACCAGTTGTCGATGTTCGAAATTCAGTTAATGAGTTGCCTCCTTGGTTAATCATTTGTCGCTCTGACTCTTGGTTAACCAGTTGTCGATGTTCAAAATTTCAGTTAATGAGCTGCTCTTATGTTCTATGATTTCCTACCTTGACAACTCATTAACCAGTGTTTCAAACAATGCACCAGGCCATTTGACGACCCCAACTCGGTTCCACAAGCGGGAAAGCAGCACCCCAAGGCCCGGTAAGGGGGCCGAATAAATTCCCATCGTGAATTCCGTCCCAAATGTGAATGACAAGTTTTCAGTTAATCAGTTGCCTGCTTGGTTACTCATTTGTCGCTCTGACATTTGGTTAACCAGTTGTCGATGTTCAAATTTCAGTTAATGAGTTGCCTCTTTGAAATTTCAGTTAATGAGTTGGCCCTTTGGTTACTCATTTGTCCCTGTGTCTTTTGGTTACCCAGTTGTCGATGTTCGAAATTCAGTTAATGAGTTGCCTCCTTGGTTAATCATTTGTCGCTCTGACTCTTGGTTAACCAGTTGTCGATGTTCGAAATTCAGTTAATGAGTTGCCTCCTTGGTTAATCATTTGTCGCTCTGACATTTGGTTAGCCAGTTTTCGATGTTCGAAATTCAGTTAATGAGTTGCCTCCTTGGTTAATCATTTGTCGCTCTGGCTTTTGGTTAGCCAGTTGTCGATGTTCAAAATTTCAGTTACTGAGTTGCCTCTTTGAAATTTCAGTTAATGAGTTGGCCCTTTGGTTACTCATTTGTCCCTGTGTCTTTTGGTTAACCAGTTGTCGATGTTCGAAATTCAGTTAATGAGTTGCCTCCTTGGTTAATCATTTGTCGCTCTGGCTTTTGGTTAACCAGTTGTCGATGTTCAAAATTTCAGTTAATGAGCTGCTCTTATGTTCTATGATTTCCGACCTTGACAACTCATTAACCAGTGTTTCAAACAATGCACCAGGCCATTTGACGACCCCAACTCGGTTCCACAAGCGGGAAAGCAGCACCCCAAGGCCCGGTAAGGGGGCCGAATACATTCCCATCGTGAATTCCGTCCCTAATGTGAATGACAAGTTTTCAGTTAATCAGTTGCCTGCTTGGTTACTCATTTGTCGCTCTGACATTTGGTTAACCAGTTGTCGATGTTCAAATTTCAGTTAATGAGTAGCCTCTTTGAAATTTCAGTTAATGAGTTGGCCCTTTGGTTACTCATTTGTCCCTGTGTCTTTTGGTTACCCAGTTGTCGATGTTCGAAATTCAGTTAATGAGTTGCCTCCTTGGTTAATCATTTGTCGCCCTGACTCTTGGTTAACCAGTTGTCGATGTTCGAAATTCAGTTAATGAGTTGCCTCCTTGGTTTATCATTTGTCGCTCTGACATTTGGTTAACCAGTTGTCGATGTTCGAAATTCAGTTAATGAGTTGCCTCCTTGGTTACTCATTTGTCGCTCTGGCTTTTGGTTAACCAGTTGTCGATGTTCAAAATTTCAGTTAATGAGTTGCCTCTTTGAAATTTCAGTTAATGAGTTGGCCCTTTGGTTACTCATTTGTCCCTGTGTCTTTTGGTTAACCAGTTGTCGATGTTCGAAATTCAGTTAATGAGTTGCCTCCTTGGTTAATCATTTGTCGCTCTGGCTTTTGGTTAACCAGTTGTCGATGTTCAAAATTTCAGTTAATGAGCTGCTCTTATGTTCTATGATTTCCTACCTTGACAACTCATTAACCAGTGTTTCAAACAATGCACCAGGCCATTTGACGACCCCAACTCGGTTCCACAAGCGGGAAAGCAGCACCCCAAGGCCCGGTAAGGGGGCCGAATACATTCCCATCGTGAATTCCGTCCCAAATGTGAATGACAAGTTTTCAGTTAATCAGTTGCCTGCTTGGTTAATCATTTGTCGCTCTGGCTTTTGGTTAACCAGTTGTCGATGTTCAAAATTACAGTTAATGAGTTGCCTCTTTGAAATTTCAGTTAATGAGTTGGCCCTTTGGTTACTCATTTGTCCCTGTGTCTTTTGGTTAACCAGTTGTCGATGTTCGAAATTCAGTTAATGAGTTGCCTCCTTGGTTACTCATTTGTCGCTCTGGCTTTTGGTTAACCAGTTGTCGATGTTCAAAATTACAGTTAATGAGTTGCCTCTTTGAAATTTCAGTTAATGAGTTGGCCCTTTGGTTACTCATTTGTCCCTGTGTCTTTTGGTTAACCAGTTGTCGATGTTCGAAATTCAGTTAATGAGTTGCCTCCTTGGTTAATCATTTGTCGCTCTGGCTTTTGGTTAGCCAGTTGTCGATGTTCAAAATTACAGTTACTGAGTTGCCTCTTTGAAATTTCAGTTAATGAGTTGGCCCTTTGGTTACTCATTTGTCCCTGTGGCTTTTGGTTAACCAGTTGTCGATGTTCAAAATTTCAGTTAATGAGCTGCTCTTATGTTCTATGATTTCCTACCTTGACAACTCATTAACCAGTGTTTCAAACAATGCACCAGGCCATTTGACGACCCCAACTCGGTTCCACAAGCGGGAAAGCAGCACCCCAAGGCCCGGTAAGGGGGCCGAATACATTCCCATCGTGAATTCCGTCCCAACTGTGAATGACAAGTTTTCAGTTAATCAGTTGCCTGCTTGGTTACTCATTTGTCCCTGTGTCTTTTGGTTAACCAGTTGTCGATGTTCGAAATTCAGTTAATGAGTTGCCTCCTTGGTTAATCATTTGTCGCTCTGACTCTTGGTTAACCAGTTGTCGATGTTCGAAATTCAGTTAATGAGTTGCCTCCTTGGTTAATCATTTGTCGCTCTGACTCTTGGTTAATCAGTTGTCGATGTTCGAAATTCAGTTAATGAGTTGCCTCCTTGGTTATTCATTTGTCGCTCTGGCTTTTGGTTAACCAGTTGTCGATGTTCAAAATTTCAGTTAATGAGTTGCCTCTTTGAAATTTCAGTTAATGAGTTGGCCCTTTGGTTACTCATTTGTCCCTGTGTCTTTTGGTTAACCAGTTGTCGATGTTCGAAATTCAGTTAATGAGTTGCCTCCTTGGTTAATCATTTGTCGCTCTGGCTTTTGGTTAACCAGTTGTCGATGTTCGAAATTCAGTTACTAAGTTGCCTCCTTGGTTAATCATTTGTCGCTCTGACACTTGGTTAACCAGTTGTCGATGTTCGAAATTCAGTTAATGAGTTGCCTCCTTGGTTAATCATTTGTCGCTCTGACTCTTGGTTACCCAGTTGTCGATGTTCGAAATTCAGTTAATGAGTTGCCTCCTTGGTTAATCATTTGTCGCTCTGACATTTTGTTAACCAGTTGTCGATGTTCGAAATTCAGTTAA
The DNA here is from genome assembly GCF_052327205.1 of Somniosus microcephalus. Lineage (NCBI taxonomy): Eukaryota > Metazoa > Chordata > Chondrichthyes > Squaliformes > Somniosidae > Somniosus > Somniosus microcephalus. The sequence goes on along the minus strand of NW_028225704.1, from coordinate 134,552 downwards.
TGAGTTGCCTCCTTGGTTAATCATTTGTCGCTCTGACTCTTGGTTACCCAGTTGTCGATGTTCGAAATTCAGTTAATGAGTTGCCTCCTTGGTTAATCATTTGTCGCTCTGACTCTTGGTTAACCAGTTGTCGATGTTCGAAATTCAGTTAATGAGTTGCCTCCTTGGTTAATCATTTGTCGCTCTGACTTTTGGTTAACCAGTTGTCGATGTTCGAAATTCAGTTAATGAGTTGCCTCCTTGGTTAATCATTTGTCGCTCTGACACTTGGTTTACCAGTTGTCGATGTTCGAAATTCAGTTACTGAGTTGCCTCCTTGGTTCATCATTTGTCGCTCTGAGTTTTGGTTAACCAGTTGTCGATGTTCAAATTTCAGTTAATGAGTTGCCTCCTTGGTTAATCATTTGTCGCTCTGACATTTTGTTAACCAGTTGTCGATGTTCGAAATTCAGTTACTGAGTTGCCTCCTTGGTTAATCATTTGTCGCTCTGACATTTTGTTATCCAGTTGTCGATGTTCGAAATTCAGTTAATGAGTTGCCTCCTTGGTTAATCATTTGTCGCTCTGACTCTTGGTTAACCAGTTGTCGATGTTCGAAATTCAGTTAATGAGTTGCCTCCTTGGTTATTCATTTGTCGCTCTGACATTTGGTTAACCAGTTGTCGATGTTCAAATTTCAGTTAATGAGTTGCCTCCTTGGTTAATCATTTGTCGCTCTGACACTTGGTTACCCAGTTGTCGATGTTCGAAATTCAGTTACTGAGTTGCCTCCTTGGTTAATCATTTGTCGCTCTGACTCTTGGTTAACCAGTTGTCGATGTTCAAAATTTCAGTTAATGAGCTGCTCTTATGTTCTATGATTTCCTACCTTGACAACTCATTAACCAGTGTTTCAAACAATGCACCAGGCCATTTGACGACCCCAACTCGGTTCCACAAGCGGGAAGGCAGCACCCCAAGGCACGGTAAGGGGGCCGAATACATTCCCATCCGGAATTCCGTCCCAAATGTGAATGACAAGTTTTCAGTTAATCAGTTGCCTGCTTGGTTACTCATTTGTCGCTCTGACATTTGGTTAACCAGTTGTCGATGTTCAAATCTCAGTTAATGAGTAGCCTCTTTGAAATTTCAGTTAATGAGTTGCCTCTTTGAAATTTCAGTTAATGAGTTGGCCCTTTGGTTACTCATTTGTCCCTGTGTCTTTTGGTTAACCAGTTGTCGATGTTCGAAATTCAGTTAATGAGTTGCCTCCTTGGTTAATCATTTGTCGCTCTGACTCTTGGTTACCCAGTTGTCGATGTTCGAAATTCAGTTAATGAGTTGCCTCCTTGGTTAAGCATTTGTCGCTCTGGCTTTTGGTTAACCAGTTGTCGATGTTCAAAATTTCAGTTAATGAGTTGCCTCTTTGAAATTTCAGTTAATGAGTTGGCCCTTTGGTTACTCATTTGTCCCTGTGTCTTTTGGTTACCCAGTTGTCGATGTTCGAAATTCAGTTAATGAGTTGCCTCCTTGGTTAATCATTTGTCGCTCTGACTCTTGGTTAACCAGTTGTCGATGTTCGAAATTCAGTTACTGAGTTGCCTCCTTGGTTAATCATTTGTCGCTCTGACATTTGGTTAGCCAGTTTTCGATGTTCGAAATTCAGTTAATGAGTTGCCTCCTTGGTTAATCATTTGTCGCTCTGGCTTTTGGTTAACTAGTTGTCGATGTTCAAAATTTCAGTTAATGAGTTGCCTCTTTGAAATTTCAGTTAATGAGTTGGCCCTTTGGTTACTCATTTGTCCCTGTGTCTTTTGGTTAACCAGTTGTCGATGTTCGAAATTCAGTTAATGAGTTGCCTCCTTGGTTAATCATTTGTCGCTCTGGCTTTTGGTTACTCAGTTGTCGATGTTCAAAATTTCAGTTAATGAGTTGCCTCTTTGAAATTTCAGTTAATGAGTTGGCCCTTTGGTTACTCATTTGTCCCTGTGTCTTTTGGTTACCCAGTTGTCGATGTTCGAAATTCAGTTAATGAGTTGCCTCCTTGGTTAATCATTTGTCGCTCTGACTCTTGGTTATCCAGTTGTCGATGTTCAAAATTTCAGTTAATGAGTTGCCTCCTTGGTTAATCATTTGTCGCTCTGACTCTTGGTTTACCAGTTGTCGATGTTCGAAATTCAGTTAATGAGTTGCCTCCTTGGTTAATCATTTGTCGCTCTGGCTTTTGGTTATCCAGTTGTCGATGTTCAAAATTTCAGTTAATGAGTTGCCTCTTTGAAATTTCAGTTATTGAGTTGGCCCTTTGGTTACTCATTTGTCCCTGTGTCTTTTGGTTAACCAGTTGTCGATGTTCGAAATTCAGTTAATGAGTTGCCTCCTTGGTTACTCATTTGTCGCTCTGACTCTTGGTTAACCAGTTGTCGATGTTCGAAATTCAGTTAATGAGTTGCCTCCTTGGTTAATCATTTGTCGCTCTGACTCTTGGTTAACCAGTTGTCGATGTTCGAAATTCAGTTAATGAGTTGCCTCCTTGGTTAATCATTTGTCGCTCTGACTCTTGGTTAACCAGTTGTCGATGTTCAAAATTTCAGTTACTGAGTTGCCTCCTTGGTTAATCATTTGTCGCTCTGACTCTTGGTTAACCAGTTGTCGATGTTCGAAATTCAGTTAATGAGCTGCTCTTATGTTCTATGATTTCCGACCTTGACAACTCATTAACCAGTGTATCAAACAATGCACCAGGCCATTTGACGACCCCAACTCGGTTCCACAAGCGGGAAAGCAGCACCCCAAGCCCCGGTAAGGGGGCCGAATACATTCCCATCCTGAATTCCGTCCCAAATGTGAATGACAAGTTGTCAGTTAATCAGTTGCCTCCTTGGTTAATCATTTGTCGCTCTGACTCTTGGTTAACCAGTTGTCGATGTTCAAAATTTCAGTTACTGAGTTGCCTCCTTGGTTAATCATTTGTCGCTCTGACTTTTGGTTAACCAGTTGTCGATGTTCGAAATTCAGTTAATGAGTTGCCTCCTTGGTTAATCATTTGTCGCTCTGGCTTTTGGTTAACCAGTTGTCGATGTTCAAAATTACAGTTAATGAGTTGCCTCTTTGAAATTTCAGTTAATGAGTTGGCCCTTTGGTTACTCATTTGTCCCTGTGTCTTTTGGTTAACCAGTTGTCGATGTTCGAAATTCAGTTAATGAGTTGCCTCCTTGGTTAATCATTTGTCGCTCTGGCTTTTGGTTAACCAGTTGTCGATGTTCAAAATTTCAGTTATTGAGTTGCCTCCTTGGTTAATCATTTGTCGCTCTGACTCTTGGTTAACCAGTTGTCGATGTTCGAAATTCAGTTAATGAGTTGCCTCCTTGGTTAATCATTTGTCGCTCTGGCTTTTGGTTAACCAGTTGTCGATGTTCGAAATTCAGTTACTGAGTTGCCTCCTTGGTTAATCATTTGTCGCTCTGGCTTTTGGTTAACCAGTTGTCGATGTTCGAAATTCAGTTACTGAGTTGCCTCCTTGGTTAATCATTTGTCGCTCTGGCTTTTGGTTAACCAGTTGTCGATGTTCAAAATTTCAGTTAATGAGTTGCCTCTTTGAAATTTCAGTTATTGAGTTGGCCCTTTGGTTACTCATTTGTCCCTGTGTCTTTTGGTTAACCAGTTGTCGATGTTCGAAATTCAGTTAATGAGTTGCCTCCTTGGTTAATCATTTGTCGCTCTGACTCTTGGTTAACCAGTTGTCGATGTTCGAAATTCAGTTACTGAGTTGCCTCCTTGGTTAATCATTTGTCGCTCTGACTCTTGGTTAACCAGTTGTCGATGTTCAAAATTTCAGTTACTGAGTTGCCTCCTTGGTTAATCATTTGTCGCTCTGGCTTTTGGTTAACCAGTTGTCGATGTTCAAAATTACAGTTAATGAGTTGCCTCTTTGAAATTTCAGTTAATGAGTTGGCCCTTTGGTTACTCATTTGTCCCTGTGTCTTTTGGTTAACCAGTTGTCGATGTTCGAAATTCAGTTAATGAGTTGCCTCCTTGGTTAATCATTTGTCGCTCTGGCTTTTGGTTAACCAGTTGTCGATGTTCAAAATTTCAGTTAATGAGTTGCCTCTTTGAAATTTCAGTTAATGAGTTGGCCCTTTGGTTACTCATTTGTCCCTGTGTCTTTTGGTTACCCAGTTGTCGATGTTCGAAATTCAGTTAATGAGTTGCCTCCTTGGTTAATCATTTGTCGCTCTGACTCTTGGTTAACCAGTTGTCGATGTTCGAAATTCAGTTAATGAGTTGCCTCCTTGGTTAATCATTTGTCGCTCTGGCTTTTGGTTAACCAGTTGTCGATGTTCAAAATTTCAGTTATTGAGTTGCCTCTTTGAAATTTCAGTTAATGAGTTGGCCCTTTGGTTACTCATTTGTCCCTGTGTCTTTTGGTTACCCAGTTGTCGATGTTCGAAATTCAGTTAATGAGTTGCCTCCTTGGTTAATCATTTGTCGCTCTGACATTTGGTTAACCAGTTGTCGATGTTCGAAATTCAGTTAATGAGTTGCCTCTTTGAAATTTCAGTTAATGAGTTGGCCCTTTGGTTACTCATTTGTCCCTGTGTCTTTTGGTTAACCAGTTGTCGATGTTCGAAATTCAGTTAATGAGTTGCCTCCTTGGTTAATCATTTGTCGCTCTGACTCTTGGTTACCCAGTTGTCGATGTTCGAAATTCAGTTAATGAGTTGCCTCCTTGGTTAATCATTTGTCGCCCTGACTCTTGGTTAACCAGTTGTTGATGTTCGAAATTCAGTTAATGAGTTGCCTCCTTGGTTAATCATTTGTCCCTGTGTCTTTTGGTTATCCAGTTGTCGATGTTCAAAATTTCAGTTAATGAGTTGCCTCTTTGAAATTTCAGTTAATGAGTTGGCCCTTTGGTTACTCATTTGTCCCTGTGTCTTTTGGTTACCCAGTTGTCGATGTTCGAAATTCAGTTAATGAGTTGCCTCCTTGGTTAATCATTTGTCGCTCTGACATTTGGTTAACCAGTTGTCGATGTTCGAAATTCAGTTAATGAGTTGCCTCTTTGAAATTTCAGTTAATGAGTTGGCCCTTTGGTTACTCATTTGTCCCTGTGTCTTTTGGTTAACCAGTTGTCGATGTTCGAAATTCAGTTAATGAGTTGCCTCCTTGGTTAATCATTTGTCGCTCTGACTCTTGGTTACCCAGTTGTCGATGTTCGAAATTCAGTTAATGAGTTGCCTCCTTGGTTAATCATTTGTCGCCCTGACTCTTGGTTAACCAGTTGTTGATGTTCGAAATTCAGTTACTGAGTTGCCTCCTTGGTTAATCATTTGTCCCTGTGTCTTTTGGTTACCCAGTTGTCGATGTTCAAAATTTCAGTTAATGAGTTGCTCTTATGTTCTATGATTTCCGACCTTGACAACTCATTAACCAGTGTTTCAAACAATGCACCAGGCCATTTGACGACCCCAACTCGGTTCCACAAGCGGGAAAGCAGCACCCCCAAGCCCCGGTAAGGCGGCCGAATACATTCCCATCCTGAATTCCGTCCCAAATGTGAATGACAAGTTTTCAGTTAATCATTTGCCACCTTGGTTCATCATTTGCCACTCTGACTTTTGGTTTCCCAGTTGTCAGTTTTCACATTTCAGTTACTGAGTTGACTTTGTCTTTCTCACTCTGTGTATCTCTATCTTCTCTCTGTCTCTCTCAGTGTATGCGAGTGTCTGTGTGTGTTCCACTGCCGCCCGGCCAACCGGGTCCAAAGGCCCGCCACGTTACACACGAAAAACCCCAGTCTCGCTTCGGAGCGACGGGCACCCGGCTTCTCGGTGTCGGACCGACTCCGTTCAGATACCGTTGGATGCCCCTTGCCCCTGGCTTGCTCTGACAGCCGGCGCGTGCAGGCCGCCCCCTGCCCCGCCGTCTCAGTGGTCGGAAAGCGGTCTCCAGCCAACGGCTGTACCTCGGCCGCGGAAAGGGGCAGCTACACAAGCGAGGTACTGCTCTGTGCGGCCCCGCCACCCCGTTCAGCTGCCGTTGTTCCCGACCGGATCGGACTTTCCTTCCCGACGTTATCCCCGATAAGCTGCCGCTGACCGACGGCCCGTCAGCCGCTGCGGGACGGCGACACTTTCCCGAACTCGCCCGGGGCCACTTCGGCAATATAGTGTGCGCCGGAGCCGGGGCTTTCCAACGAGCCATCCCCGAACGAAATCGGACACGGGAGTCGGGAGCGACAGGCGTTCGACTGGTGCCGGGCAACCGGGTCCAAACGCCCGCCTTGTTAACACACGTACACCCCAGGCTCGATTCGGAGCGACGGGCACCCGGCTTCCCGGTGTCGGACCGACTCCGTTCAGATACCGTTGGATGCCCCTTGCCCCTGGCTTGCTCTGGCAGCCGGCGCGTGCAGGCCGCCCCCCGCCCCGCCGTCTCAGTGGTCGGAAAGTGGTCTCCAGCCAACGGCTGTACCTCGGCCGGGGAAAGGGGCAGCTACACAAGCCAGGCACTGGTCTGTGCGGGCCCGCCACCCCGTTCGGCTGCCGTTGATCCGGACCGGATCGGACTTTCCCTCCCGAAGTTATGCCCGATAAGCTGCCGCTGACCGGCGGCCCGTCAGCCGCTGCGGGATGGCGACACTTTGCCGAACTTGCCGGGGTCCAGGCCGATAATATAGTGTGCGCCAGCGCCGCGGCTTTCCAACGAGCCCTCCCTGACCGAAATCGGACACGGGAGTCCAGAGCGATAGGCGTTCGACTGCCGGCCGGCCAAACACAGGCAATCTCCCGTCGTTGCGGACCCGCTCCAGGACAACCGGGTCCAAACGCCCGCCTCGTTACACGCACGAAAACACCTGCCTCGATTCGGAGCGACGGGCACCCGGCTTCCCGGTGTCGGACCGACTCCGTTCCGGTACCCTTGGATGCCCCTTGCCCCTGGCTTGCTAGGACAGCCGGCGCGTCAAGGTGGGCCACCGCGGCTCCGGCTCAGCAGTCGGAAAGCGGTCTCCAGCCAACGGCTGTACCTCGGCCGGGACAAGAGGCAGCTACACATGCCCGCTACTGGTCTGTGCGGCCCCGCCACCCCGTTCAGCGTCAGTTGACCCCGACCGCATCGGACTTTCCATCCCGAAGTTATCCCCGATAAGCTGCCGCTGACCGGCGGGGCGGCAGCCGCTACGGGACTGCGACACTTTCCCGAACTTGCCGGGGTCCAGGCCGATAATATAGTGTGCGCCAGTGCCGGGGCCTTCCAACGAGCCCTCCCTGGCCGAAATCGGACACGGAAGTCCGGAGGCAAAGGCGTTCGACTGCCGGCCGGCCAAACTCAGGCATCCTCCCGCCGTTGCGGACCCGCTCCCGGACAACCGTGTCCAAACGCCCGCCTTGTTACACGCACGAAAACACCGGGCTCCATTCGGAGCGACGGGCACCCGGCTTCCCGGTGTCGGACCGACTCCGTTCCGGAACCACTGGATGCCCCTTGCCCCTGGCTTGCTAGGACAGCCGGCGCCTCAAGGTGGGCCCCCGCGGCTCCGGCTCAGCAGTCGGAAAGCGGTCTCCAGCCAACGGCTGTACCTCGGCCGGGGAAAGGGGCAGCTACACAAGAGAGGTACTGCTCTGTGCGGGCCCGCCACTCCGTTCGGTGGCAGTTGACCCCGCCCGGATCGGACTTTCCTTCCCGAAGTTGTCCCCGATACGCTGCCGCTGACCGACGGGGCGGCAGCCGGTACGGGTCGGCGACACTTTCCCGACGTTGCCGGGATCCAGTCCGATAATATAGTGTGCGCCAACGCCGGGGCTTTCCAACGAGCCCTCCCTGGCCGAAATCGGACAAGGGAGTCCGGAGCGAAAGGCGTTCGACTGCCGGCCGGCCAAACTCAGGCAACCTCCCGCCGTTGCGGACCCGCTCCCGGACACCCGGGTCCAAACGGCCGCCCCGTTACACGCACGAAAACACCGGGCTCGATTCGGAGCGACGGGCACCCGGCTTCCCGGTGTCGGACCGACACCCTTCCGGTACCACTGGATGCCCCTTGCCCCTGGCTTGCTAGGACAGCCGGTGCGTCAAGGTGCGCCCCCGCGACTCCGGCTCAGCAGTCGGAAAGCGGTCTCCAGCCAACAGCTGCACCTCGGCCGGGGAAAGGGGCAGCTACACAAGCCAGGTACTGGTCTGTGCGGGCCCGCCACCCCGTTCAGTGGCAGTTGACCCCGCCCGGATCGGACTTTCCTTCCCGAAGTTATCCCCGATAAGCTGCCGCTGACCGACGGGGCGGCAGCCGGTACGGGTCGGCGACACTTTCCCGAACTTGCCGGGATCCAGTCCGACAATATAGTGTGCGCGAGCGCCGGGGCTTTCCAACGAGCCCTCCCTGACCGAAATCGGACACGGGATTCCGGAGCGAAAGGCGTTCGACTGCCGGCCGGCCAAACTCAGGCAACCTCCCGCCGTTGCGGACACGCTCCCGGACAACCGGGTCCAAACGCCCGCCCAGTTACACGCACGAAAACACCGGGCTCGATTCGGAGAGACGGGCACCCGGCTTCCCGGTGTCGGACCGACTCCGTTCCGGTACCACTGGATGCCCCTTGCCCCTGGCTTGCTAGTACAGCCGGCGCGTCAAGGTGGATCCCCGCGGCACCGGCTCAGCAGTCGGAAAGCGGTCTCCAGCCAACGGCTGTACCTCGGCCGGGCCAAGAGGCAGCTACACAAGCCCGCTACTGGTCTGTGCGGCCCCGCCACCCCGTTCAGTCGCAGTTCACCCCGACCGGATCGGACTTTCCGTCCCGAAGTTATCCCCGATAAGCTGCCGCTGACCGACGGGGCGGCAGCCGGAACGGGACTGCGACACTTCCCCGAACTTGCCGGGGTCCAGTCCGATAATATATTGTGCGCCAGCGTCGGGGCTTTCCAACGAGCCCTCCCAGACCGAAATCGGACACGGGAGTTCGGAGCCAGAGGCGTTCGACTGCCGGCCGGCCAAACCCAGGCAATCTCCCGCCGTTGGGGACCCGCTCCCGGACAACCGGGTCCAAACGCCCGCCCAGTTACACGCACGAAAACCCCGGGCTCGATTCGGAGCGACGGGCACCCGACTTCCCGGTGCCGGACCGACTCCGTTCTGGTACCACTGGATGCCCCTTGCCCCTGGCTTGCTCGGACAGCCGGCGCGTCAAGGTGGGTCCCCGCGGCACCGGCTCACCAGTCGGAAAGCGGTCTCCAGCCAACGGCTGTACCTCGGCCGGGCCAAGAGGCAGCTACACAAGCCCGCTACTGGTCTGTGCGGCCCCACCACCCCGTTCAGTAGCAGTTGACCCCGACCGGATCGGACTTTCCTTCCCGAAGTTATCACCGATAAGCTGCCTGTTACCCGCTGGCCTGTTACCCGCTGCCGGACTGCGACACTTTGCCCAACTCGCCAGGGGCCAGTCCGGCAATATAATCTGCGCCAGCGTCGGGGCTTTCCAACGAGCCGTCCCCCACCCTAATCGGACACGGGAGTCGGGAACGGAGCGCCCGCCACCGGCCTTTCTAAACAGCCCAGTCCCCAGCAATTCCCAGAAGCAACGCCTT
>NW_028225704.1:97500-120000 GCF_052327205.1 Somniosus microcephalus | reverse complement strand
CACCACTTTGTGTGAGGCACAGAAGGGTTTTTTGGTGTTTTTGCATCAGGCTGAGCTCGCGCACGCGCGCGGAACCACCGTCAGGACGGAAGACCAACCAAGTCGCGAGAACACGCTCGGGGTAAAGCTAGCGAAATACGACCTTTCTTTATTAGCCACCACCACCATCACCACCACCACCACCAACAATCGCTTTGTCTTGCTGGGCACATGGCCTCCCCACCACAGAGAGGTTGGTGCCGGGTTCAACTTAATTGTGTTTGCAACCGGTAACCGTCAAGGCAAGAAAAACCACTCACACAACAACAACCTACACCACGCGTGCGTGTGTCTGTCTGCGTGCGCGTTTCTTTGCTGAAATTTGCCAGAGAAATAGCGTCTTCAGCTAGCAGAACGGGACGCACTGAGCACACAAGATTTCGTGCACAAGACGCGGACACCCGCTCCGCTGCCTGAATAGGACCACTGAGAATCACAGGACGTCTCGGACTCACGCGAAAGAGTTTCAAGGACAAAGAGAAGGGCGCGGCCAAGGAAGAAAACACCGGGAGCTGCGCCGACACCCTCTCTCTGACTCGCCGTGTGCATGCCCGTCTTGTCACCAGCGACAGAAACGAGAGGAAACCCTGAAATAGCCTGAACACCAGCCTCTCTCTATACTGGGCCGACCCGGGGACTCCCACTACGGACGCGAGTCACCAAATCGGTCGTACGGGCCCACTGAGCGCACGACACAGGGGAATCTCGTTGCAAACACTGCGTGTGCATACGTTGCTCACAAAGCTCAATGGGGTCACAGGCCCTGACCCGCTCAGAGGCACCTGTGTGACAAGACAACAAATGGAACTCGCTGGAATGTTTCTGCTGTCTTGTCATTTTAGACGGACCCACTGAGCGCACAACACAGTGGAACTCTCTGACAAACACTGCTTGTGCGTTAGCCCCAGTAAACAACTCAGTGGGGTCACAGGCCCTGACCCGTTCAGAGGCACCTGTGTGACAAGACAACAAATGAAACTCGCTGGAATGTTTCTGCTGTCTTGTCATTTTAGACGGACCCACTGAGCGCACAACACAGTGGAACTCTCTGACAAACACTGCTTGTGCGTTAGCCCCAGTAAACAACTCAGTGGGGTCACAGGCCCTGACCCGTTCAGAGGCACCTGTGTGACAAGACAACAAATGAAACTCGCTGGAATGTTTCTGCTGTCTTGTCATTTTAGATGGACCCACTGAGCGCACAACACAGTGGAACTCTCTGACAAACACTGCTTGTGCGTTAGCCCCAGTAAACAACTCAGTGGGGTCACAGGCCCTGACCCGTTCAGAGGCACCTGTGTGACAAGACAACAAATGAAACTCGCTGGAATGTTTCTGCTGTCTTGTCCTTTTAGACGGACCCACTGAGCGCACAACACAGTGGGATCTGACAAAACACTGCTTGTGCATTAGCCCCAGTAAACAACTCAGTGGGGTCACAGGCCCTGACCCGTTCAGAGGCACCTGTGTGACAAGACAACAAATGAAACTTTAAAGACGCTGGCATGTACGTCTTGTTTCTGCTGTCTTGGACGGGCCCACTGAGCGCACAACACAGGGGAACTTGGTGCAAACACTGCGTGTGCATAAGCCATAAAACACAAGCTCAGTGGGGTCACAGGCCCTGACCGGTTCAGAGGCACCTGTGTGACAGACAGCAAATGAAACTTAGACGCTGGAATTATTTATATGTTTCTGCTGTCTGTCTACGATTTCAGATTCACACTTAGAGTTTTTTGTCATTAAGTCATAAAAGCCACAAAACCATTTTAATATGACTTTCCAATACTCTTTGAAAGGTCTCTATATTGATAAAATGAGCCTTTTAGCAAAGTAACACTTTTCGGGCATTTTCAAAGTGCTCCCGCTGAGTGAATTTTGTTCTGAAAATCGTGTTCCCGAAAATCTCCGGGCACCCCGCCAACCCCCCCTGCCAGAAATGACAAGTGTCAAATCAGCGGGTCAAACGGCCACCTCTATCCGACCAGGAGCACCCAAATCGCCGCAAATGGCACTTTTTTTTTTCTTCATCGGGACTTCCGACTAGGTTAATGATTTCCCAAGCTGCAACTCATAAACTATGTCCTGAGACACTTGCCAGAAATGACACATGTCAATTTGGCGGTAGCAACTCACTTTCCCAAGCCGGAAAGCATCACCCGAGGCCGGCGTGAAGCGGCCGAATCTTTTCTCACCGGACTTCCGTGATTTGGTTAATCATGTCTCGAAATCAAAAAATGCACATGTCAATTTGCCGGGAGCAACTCACTTTCCCAGGCCGGGAAGCAACACCCGAGGCCCGCAAAAGGCGGCCGAATATTTTCTCATCGGACTTCCATATTTTGGGGGTTGGATTCTCTCCCGCATTCCAGCCCCCTGGCCACGGGTCGCTCATTCACTTTCAGCCCGGGCCTTGCCAATTTGGTTAATCAGTTAGCCATGCACCAGACTCGGCCTCGCCTTTTTCATTTATGGTTAATGATGTGCCCAGGCTGGGACTTAGTCTCTCCAGCAGCCAAAACTTTTCACTGGTTAATGAGGTGCCCAGCCCGGCACTTAGTCTCTCTCCCCAGCAAGCTTACTTGGTCGGCCGACATTTGGATCCATTTTCGGGGCTTAATCGGGTCGAATACGGTCCCTTACGCAAGGGGAGCCGAAGCCCCGGCCTCTGCCAGGCGTCAGGCTGCCGTTTTTTAAGCCCGACCAAAAACCCGAAAATTGGTTAAAAATGGAAATAAATTTCCACCCAAAAAGGGTTAAAAGTCGGTTGGACGGCAGCCCGGGTCGGTCTCTGCAGACCTGGAGGCCCTAGACAGTAATCTGGAAAACAGATAAAGTCTCGAGAAACCACCTCCTACCATTCTCCAGGTACCCCGCCAATCCCCCCTGCCAGAAATGACAAGTGTCAAATCAGCGGGACGGATTTGACTTTTGTGACCGACCGCTGGAACTTTTTTCGGCTACAGGCAGTCAAATTTTTCTCCTTCCGGACTTCCAGTACAACTTTGAACGGCCATATCTCCGCACTCCCGCGTCGGAGCCAAGCCGTTTTTACACCGTTAGACGCGGCTTCCCGTGCCCGTTCGAATGCCGCCCTGCTCGGCGGAAAAGGAGAATTTTTTTATTTTTCGGCCGATTTCGGGAAAAAAAATTCCCGCTCTGAACTCGGATTTTTCGGCTTTAATCGTTTCGTATACGGTCCCTTACGCAAGGGAGCCGAAGCCCCGGCCTCTGCCGGGCGTCAGGCTGCCGTTTTTAAGCCCGACCAAAAACCCGAAAATTGGTTAAAAATGGAAATAAATTTCCACCCAAAAAGGGTTAAAAGTCGGTTGGACGGCAGCCCGGGTCGGTCTCTGCAGACCTGGAGGCCCTAGACAGTAATCTGGAAAACAGATAAAGTCTCGAAAAACCACCTCCTACCATTCTCCAGGTACCCCGCCAATCCCCCCTGCCAGAAATGACAAGTGTCAAATCAGCGGGACGGATTTGACTTTTGTGACCGACCGCTGGAACTTTTTTCGGCTACAGGCAGTCAAATTTTTCTCCTTCCGGACTTCCAGTACAACTTTGAACGGCCATATCTCCGCACTCCCGCGTCGGAGCCAAGCCGTTTTTACACCGTTAGACGCGGCTTCCCGTGCCCGTTCGAATGCCACCCTGCTCGGCGGAAAAGGAGACATTTTTTTTTTTCCGGCCGTTTTCGGGAAAAAATTTTCCCGCTCTGAACTCCGATTTTACGCCTTTAATCGATTCGGAGACGGTCGCTTACGCAAGGGAGGCGAAGCCCGGGCCTCTGCCGGGCGTCAGCCTGCCGTATGTAAGCCCGTCCGAAGCATGAGTTCCCACTTTTGGTTATACAGTTGTCAATTTTAAAATTTCAGTTAATCAGTTGCCTGCTTGGTTAATCATTTGTCGCTCTGACATTTGGTTAACCAGTTGTCGATGTTCGAAATTCAGTTACTGAGTTGCCTCTTTGAAATTTCAGTTAATGAGTTGGCCCTTTGGTTACTCATTTGTCCCTGTGTCTTTTGGTTAACCAGTTGTCGATGTTCGAAATTCAGTTAATGAGTTGCCTCCTTGGTTAATCATTTGTCGCCCTGACTCTTGGTTAACCAGTTGTCGATGTTCGAAATTCAGTTAATGAGTTGCCTCCTTGGTTTTTCATTTGTCGCTCTGACATTTGGTTAACCAGTTGTCGATGTTCGAAATTCAGTTAATGAGTTGCCTCCTTGGTTACTCATTTGTCGCTCTGGCTTTTGGTTAACCAGTTGTCGATGTTCAAAATTTCAGTTAATGAGTTGCCTCTTTGAAATTTCAGTTAATGAGTTGGCCCTTTGGTTACTCATTTGTCCCTGTGTCTTTTGGTTAACCAGTTGTCGATGTTCAAAATTTCAGTTAATGAGCTGCTCTTATGTTCTATGGTTTCCTACCTTGACAACTCATTAACCAGTGTTTCAAACAATGCACCAGGCCATTTGACGACCCCAACTCGGTTCCACAAGCGGGAAAGCAGCACCCCAAGGCCCGGTAAGGGGGCCGAATACATTCCCATCGTGAATTCCGTCCCAAATGTGAATGACAAGTTTTCAGTTAATCAGTTGCCTGCTTGGTTACTCATTTGTCGCTCTGACATTTGGTTAACCAGTTGTCGATGTTCAAATTTCAGTTAATGAGTAGCCTCTTTGAAATTTCAGTTAATGAGTTGGCCCTTTGGTTACTCATTTGTCCCTGTGTCTTTTGGTTACCCAGTTGTCGATGTTCGAAATTCAGTTAATGAGTTGCCTCCTTGGTTAATCATTTGTCGCTCTGACTCTTGGTTAACCAGTTGTCGATGTTCGAAATTCAGTTAATGAGTTGCCTCCTTGGTTAATCATTTGTCGCTCTGACATTTGGTTAGCCAGTTTTCGATGTTCGAAATTCAGTTAATGAGTTGCCTCCTTGGTTAATCATTTGTCGCTCTGGCTTTTGGTTAACCAGTTGTCGATGTTCAAAATTTCAGTTAATGAGTTGCCTCTTTGAAATTTCAGTTAATGAGTTGGCCCTTTGGTTACTCATTTGTCCCTGTGTCTTTTGGTTACCCAGTTGTCGATGTTCGAAATTCAGTTAATGAGTTGCCTCCTTGGTTAATCATTTGTCGCTCTGGCTTTTGGTTAACCAGTTGTCGATGTTCAAAATTTCAGTTAATGAGCTGCTCTTATGTTCTATGATTTCCTACCTTGACAACTCATTAACCAGTGTTTCAAACAATGCACCAGGCCATTTGACGACCCCAACTCGGTTCCACAAGCGGGAAAGCAGCACCCCAAGGCCCGGTAAGGGGGCCGAATACATTCCCATCGTGAATTCCGTCCCAAATGTGAATGACAAGTTTTCAGTTAATCAGTTGCCTGCTTGGTTACTCATTTGTCGCTCTGACATTTGGTTAACCAGTTGTCGATGTTCAAAATTTCAGTTATTGAGTTGCCTCTTTGAAATTTCAGTTAATGAGTTGGCCCTTTGGTTACTCATTTGTCCCTGTGTCTTTTGGTTACCCAGTTGTCGATGTTCGAAATTCAGTTAATGAGTTGCCTCCTTGGTTAATCATTTGTCGCCCTGACTCTTGGTTAACCAGTTGTCGATGTTCGAAATTCAGTTAATGAGTTGCCTCCTTGGTTAATCATTTGTCGCTCTGACATTTGGTTAACCAGTTGTCGATGTTCGAAATTCAGTTAATGAGTTGCCTCCTTGGTTAATCATTTGTCGCTCTGGCTTTTGGTTAACCAGTTGTCGATGTTCAAAATTTCAGTTAATGAGTTGCCTCTTTGAAATTTCAGTTACTAAGTTGGCCCTTTGGTTACTCATTTGTCCCTGTGTCTTTTGGTTAACCAGTTGTCGATGTTCGAAATTCAGTTAATGAGTTGCCTCCTTGGTTAATCATTTGTCCCTGTGTCTTTTGGTTAACCAGTTGTCGATGTTCAAAATTTCAGTTAATGAGCTGCTCTTATGTTCTATGATTTCCTACCTTGACAACTCATTAACCAGTGTTTCAAACAATGCACCAGGCCATTTGACGACCCCAACTCGGTTCCACAAGCGGGAAAGCAGCACCCCAAGGCCCGGTAAGGGGGCCGAATACATTCCCATCGTGAATTCCGTCCCTAATGTGAATGACAAGTTTTCAGTTAATCAGTTGCCTGCTTGGTTACTCATTTGTCGCTCTGACATTTGGTTAACCAGTTGTCGATGTTCAAATTTCAGTTAATGAGTAGCCTCTTTGAAATTTCAGTTAATGAGTTGGCCCTTTGGTTACTCATTTGTCCCTGTGTCTTTTGGTTACCCAGTTGTCGATGTTCGAAATTCAGTTAATGAGTTGCCTCCTTGGTTAATCATTTGTCGCCCTGACTCTTGGTTAACCAGTTGTCGATGTTCGAAATTCAGTTAATGAGTTGCCTTCTTGGTTTATCATTTGTCGCTCTGACATTTGGTTAACCAGTTGTCGATGTTCGAAATTCAGTTAATGAGTTGCCTCCTTGGTTACTCATTTGTCGCTCTGGCTTTTGGTTAACCAGTTGTCGATGTTCAAAATTTCAGTTAATGAGTTGCCTCTTTGAAATTTCAGTTAATGAGTTGGCCCTTTGGTTACTCATTTGTCCCTGTGTCTTTTGGTTAACCAGTTGTCGATGTTCGAAATTCAGTTACTAAGTTGCCTCCTTGGTTATTCATTTGTCGCTCTGGCTTTTGGTTAACCAGTTGTCGATGTTCAAAATTTCAGTTAATGAGCTGCTCTTATGTTCTATGATTTCCTACCTTGACAACTCATTAACCAGTGTTTCAAACAATGCACCAGGCCATTTGACGACCCCAACTCGGTTCCACAAGCGGGAAAGCAGCACCCCAAGGCCCGGTAAGGGGGCCGAATACATTCCCATCGTGAATTCCGTCCCAAATGTGAATGACAAGTTTTCAGTTAATCAGTTGCCTGCTTGGTTACTCATTTGTCGCTCTGACATTTGGTTAACCAGTTGTCGATGTTCAAAATTTCAGTTATTGAGTTGCCTCTTTGAAATTTCAGTTAATGAGTTGGCCCTTTGGTTACTCATTTGTCCCTGTGTCTTTTGGTTACCCAGTTGTCGATGTTCGAAATTCAGTTAATGAGTTGCCTCCTTGGTTAATCATTTGTCGCCCTGACTCTTGGTTAACCAGTTGTCGATGTTCGAAATTCAGTTAATGAGTTGCCTCCTTGGTTAATCATTTGTCGCTCTGACATTTGGTTAACCAGTTGTCGATGTTCGAAATTCAGTTAATGAGTTGCCTCCTTGGTTAATCATTTGTCGCTCTTGCTTTTGGTTGACCAGTTGTCGATGTTCAAAATTTCAGTTAATGAGTTGCCTCTTTGAAATTTCAGTTACTAAGTTGGCCCTTTGGTTACTCATTTGTCCCTGTGTCTTTTGGTTAACCAGTTGTCGATGTTCGAAATTCAGTTAATGAGTTGCCTCCTTGGTTAATCATTTGTCGCTCTGACTCTTGGTTAACCAGTTGTCGATGTTCGAAATTCAGTTAATGAGTTGCCTCCTTGGTTAATCATTTGTCGCTCTGACTCTTGGTTAATCAGTTGTCGATGTTCGAAATTCAGTTATTGAGTTGCCTCCTTGGTTAATCATTTGTCGCTCTGGCTTTTGGTTAACCAGTTGTCGATGTTCAAAATTTCAGTTAATGAGTTGCCTCTTTGAAATTTCAGTTAATGAGTTGGCCCTTTGGTTACTCATTTGTCCCTGTGTCTTTTGGTTACCCAGTTGTCGATGTTCGAAATTCAGTTAATGAGTTGCCTCCTTGGTTAATCATTTGTCGCCCTGACTCTTGGTTAACCAGTTGTCGATGTTCGAAATTCAGTTAATGAGTTGCCTCCTTGGTTAATCATTTGTCGCTCTGGCTTTTGGTTATCCAGTTGTCGATGTTCGAAATTCAGTTACTGAGTTGCCTCCTTGGTTAATCATTTGTCGCTCTGACATTTGGTTATCCAGTTGTCGATGTTCGAAATTCAGTTAATGAGTTGCCTCCTTGGTTAATCATTTGTCGCTCTGGCTTTTGGTTATCCAGTTGTCGATGTTCAAAATTTCAGTTATTGAGTTGCCTCTTTGAAATTTCAGTTAATGAGTTGGCCCTTTGGTTACTCATTTGTCCCTGTGTCTTTTGGTTAACCAGTTGTCGATGTTCGAAATTCAGTTACTGAGTTGCCTCCTTGGTTAATCATTTGTCGCTCTGACTCTTGGTTAACCAGTTGTCGATGTTCAAAATTTCAGTTAATGAGCTGCTCTTATGTTCTATGATTTCCGACCTTGACAACTCATTAACCAGTGTTTCAAACAATGCACCAGGCCATTTGACGACCCCAACTCGGTTCCACAAGCGGGAAAGCAGCACCCCAAGGCCCGGTAAGGGGGCCGAATACATTCCCATCGTGAATTCCGTCCCAAATGTGAATGACAAGTTTTCAGTTAATCAGTTGCCTGCTTGGTTACTCATTTGTCGCTCTGACATTTGGTTACCCAGTTGTCGATGTTCAAAATTTCAGTTAATGAGTTGCCTCTTTGAAATTTCAGTTAATGAGTTGGCCCTTTGGTTACTCATTTGTCCCTGTGTCTTTTGGTTACCCAGTTGTCGATGTTCGAAATTCAGTTAATGAGTTGCCTCCTTGGTTAATCATTTGTCGCCCTGACTCTTGGTTAACCAGTTGTCGATGTTCGAAATTCAGTTAATGAGTTGCCTCCTTGGTTAATCATTTGTCGCTCTGGCTTTTGGTTATCCAGTTGTCGATGTTCGAAATTCAGTTACTGAGTTGCCTCCTTGGTTAATCATTTGTCGCTCTGACATTTGGTTATCCAGTTGTCGATGTTCGAAATTCAGTTAATGAGTTGCCTCCTTGGTTAATCATTTGTCGCTCTGGCTTTTGGTTATCCAGTTGTCGATGTTCAAAATTTCAGTTATTGAGTTGCCTCTTTGAAATTTCAGTTAATGAGTTGGCCCTTTGGTTACTCATTTGTCCCTGTGTCTTTTGGTTAACCAGTTGTCGATGTTCGAAATTCAGTTACTGAGTTGCCTCCTTGGTTAATCATTTGTCGCTCTGACTCTTGGTTAACCAGTTGTCGATGTTCAAAATTTCAGTTAATGAGCTGCTCTTATGTTCTATGATTTCCGACCTTGACAACTCATTAACCAGTGTTTCAAACAATGCACCAGGCCATTTGACGACCCCAACTCGGTTCCACAAGCGGGAAAGCAGCACCCCAAGGCCCGGTAAGGGGGCCGAATACATTCCCATCGTGAATTCCGTCCCAAATGTGAATGACAAGTTTTCAGTTAATCAGTTGCCTGCTTGGTTACTCATTTGTCGCTCTGACATTTGGTTAACCAGTTGTCGATGTTCAAATTTCAGTTAATGAGTAGCCTCTTTGAAATTTCAGTTAATGAGTTGGCCCTTTGGTTACTCATTTGTCCCTGTGTCTTTTGGTTACCCAGTTGTCGATGTTCGAAATTCAGTTAATGAGTTGCCTCCTTGGTTAATCATTTGTCGCTCTGACTCTTGGTTAACCAGTTGTCGATGTTCGAAATTCAGTTAATGAGTTGCCTCCTTGGTTAATCATTTGTCGCTCTGACATTTGGTTAGCCAGTTGTCGATGTTCGAAATTCAGTTAATGAGTTGCCTCCTTGGTTAATCATTTGTCGCTCTGGCTTTTGGTTAACCAGTTGTCGATGTTCAAAATTTCAGTTAATGAGTTGCCTCTTTGAAATTTCAGTTAATGAGTTGGCCCTTTGGTTACTCATTTGTCCCTGTGTCTTTTGGTTAACCAGTTGTCGATGTTCGAAATTCAGTTAATGAGTTGCCTCCTTGGTTAATCATTTGTCGCTCTGGCTTTTGGTTAACCAGTTGTCGATGTTCAAAATTTCAGTTAATGAGTTGCCTCTTTGAAATTTCAGTTAATGAGTTGGCCCTTTGGTTACTCATTTGTCCCTGTGTCTTTTGGTTAACCAGTTGTCGATGTTCGAAATTCAGTTAATGAGTTGCCTCCTTGGTTAATCATTTGTCGCTCTGGCTTTTGGTTAACCAGTTGTCGATGTTCAAAATTTCAGTTAATGAGCTGCTCTTATGTTCTATGATTTCCTACCTTGACAACTCATTAACCAGTGTTTCAAACAATGCACCAGGCCATTTGACGACCCCAACTCGGTTCCACAAGCGGGAAAGCAGCACCCCAAGGCCCGGTAAGGGGGCCGAATACATTCCCATCGTGAATTCCGTCCCAAATGTGAATGACAAGTTTTCAGTTAATCAGTTGCCTGCTTGGTTACTCATTTGTCGCTCTGACATTTGGTTAGCCAGTTGTCGATGTTCAAAATTTCAGTTAATGAGTTGCCTCTTTGAAATTTCAGTTACTGAGTTGGCCCTTTGGTTACTCATTTGTCCCTGTGTCTTTTGGTTAACCAGTTGTCGATGTTCGAAATTCAGTTAATGAGTTGCCTCCTTGGTTAATCATTTGTCGCTCTGACATTTGGTTAACCAGTTGTCGATGTTCGAAATTCAGTTATTGAGTTGCCTCCTTGGTTAATCATTTGTCGCTCTGGCTTTTGGTTAACCAGTTGTCGATGTTCAAAATTTCAGTTACTGAGTTGCCTCTTTGAAATTTCAGTTAATGAGTTGCCTCCTTGGTTAATCATTTGTCGCTCTGACTCTTGGTTAACCAGTTGTCGATGTTCGAAATTCAGTTAATGAGTTGCCTCCTTGGTTAACCATTTGTCGCTCTGACATTTGGTTAACCAGTTGTCGATGTTCGAAATTCAGTTAATGAGTTGCCTCCTTGGTTAATCATTTGTCGCTGTGGCTTTTGGTTAACCAGTTGTCGATGTTCAAAATTTCAGTTAATGAGCTGCTCTTATGTTCTATGATTTCCTACCTTGACAACTCATTAACCAGTGTTTCAAACAATGCACCAGGCCATTTGACGACCCCAACTCGGTTCCACAAGCGGGAAAGCAGCACCCCAAGGCCCGGTAAGGGGGCCGAATACATTCCCATCGTGAATTCCGTCCCAAATGTGAATGACAAGTTTTCAGTTAATCAGTTGCCTGCTTGGTTACTCATTTGTCGCTCTGACATTTGGTTAACCAGTTGTCGATGTTCAAAATTTCAGTTAATGAGTTGCCTCTTTGAAATTTCAGTTAATGAGTTGGCCCTTTGGTTACTCATTTGTCCCTGTGTCTTTTGGTTACCCAGTTGTCGATGTTCGAAATTCAGTTACTGAGTTGCCTCCTTGGTTAATCATTTGTCGCTCTGACTCTTGGTTAACCAGTTGTCGATGTTCGAAATTCAGTTAATGAGTTGCCTCCTTGGTTAATCATTTGTCGCTCTGACATTTGGTTAACCAGTTGTCGATGTTCGAAATTCAGTTAATGAGTTGCCTCCTTGGTTAATCATTTGTCGCTCTGGCTTTTGGTTAACCAGTTGTCGATGTTCAAAATTACAGTTAGTGAGTTGCCTCTTTGAAATTTCAGTTAATGAGTTGGCCCTTTGGTTACTCATTTGTCCCTGTGTCTTTTGGTTAACCAGTTGTCGATGTTCGAAATTCAGTTAATGAGTTGCCTCCTTGGTTAATCATTTGTCGCTCTGACTCTTGGTTAACCAGTTGTCGATGTTCAAAATTTCAGTTAATGAGCTGCTCTTATGTTCTATGATTTCCTACCTTGACAACTCATTAACCAGTGTTTCAAACAATGCACCAGGCCATTTGACGACCCCAACTCGGTTCCACAAGCGGGAAAGCAGCACCCCAAGGCCCGGTAAGGGGGCCGAATAAATTCCCATCGTGAATTCCGTCCCAAATGTGAATGACAAGTTTTCAGTTAATCAGTTGCCTGCTTGGTTACTCATTTGTCGCTCTGACATTTGGTTAACCAGTTGTCGATGTTCAAATTTCAGTTAATGAGTTGCCTCTTTGAAATTTCAGTTAATGAGTTGGCCCTTTGGT
The DNA here is from genome assembly GCF_052327205.1 of Somniosus microcephalus. Classification (NCBI taxonomy): domain Eukaryota; kingdom Metazoa; phylum Chordata; class Chondrichthyes; order Squaliformes; family Somniosidae; genus Somniosus; species Somniosus microcephalus. Next base: position 107,962 of record NW_028225704.1, on the reverse strand, counting down.
TACTCATTTGTCCCTGTGTCTTTTGGTTACCCAGTTGTCGATGTTCGAAATTCAGTTAATGAGTTGCCTCCTTGGTTATTCATTTGTCGCTCTGACTCTTGGTTAACCAGTTGTCGATGTTCGAAATTCAGTTAATGAGTTGCCTCCTTGGTTAATCATTTGTCGCTCTGACATTTGGTTAGCCAGTTTTCGATGTTCGAAATTCAGTTAATGAGTTGCCTCCTTGGTTAATCATTTGTCGCTCTGGCTTTTGGTTAGCCAGTTGTCGATGTTCAAAATTTCAGTTACTGAGTTGCCTCTTTGAAATTTCAGTTAATGAGTTGGCCCTTTGGTTACTCATTTGTCCCTGTGTCTTTTGGTTAACCAGTTGTCGATGTTCGAAATTCAGTTAATGAGTTGCCTCCTTGGTTAATCATTTGTCGCTCTGGCTTTTGGTTAACCAGTTGTCGATGTTCAAAATTTCAGTTAATGAGCTGGTCTTATGTTCTATGATTTCCGACCTTGACAACTCATTAACCAGTGTTTCAAACAATGCACCAGGCCATTTGACGACCCCAACTCGGTTCCACAAGCGGGAAAGCAGCACCCCAAGGCCCGGTAAGGGGGCCGAATACATTCCCATCGTGAATTCCGTCCCTAATGTGAATGACAAGTTTTCAGTTAATCAGTTGCCTGCTTGGTTACTCATTTGTCGCTCTGACATTTGGTTAACCAGTTGTCGATGTTCAAATTTCAGTTAATGAGTAGCCTCTTTGAAATTTCAGTTAATGAGTTGGCCCTTTGGTTACTCATTTGTCCCTGTGTCTTTTGGTTACCCAGTTGTCGATGTTCGAAATTCAGTTAATGAGTTGCCTCCTTGGTTAATCATTTGTCGCCCTGACTCTTGGTTAACCAGTTGTCGATGTTCGAAATTCAGTTAATGAGTTGCCTCCTTGGTTTATCATTTGTCGCTCTGACATTTGGTTAACCAGTTGTCGATGTTCGAAATTCAGTTAATGAGTTGCCTCCTTGGTTACTCATTTGTCGCTCTGGCTTTTGGTTAACCAGTTGTCGATGTTCAAAATTTCAGTTAATGAGTTGCCTCTTTGAAATTTCAGTTAATGAGTTGGCCCTTTGGTTACTCATTTGTCCCTGTGTCTTTTGGTTAACCAGTTGTCGATGTTCGAAATTCAGTTAATGAGTTGCCTCCTTGGTTAATCATTTGTCGCTCTGGCTTTTGGTTAACCAGTTGTCGATGTTCAAAATTTCAGTTAATGAGCTGCTCTTATGTTCTATGATTTCCTACCTTGACAACTCATTAACCAGTGTTTCAAACAATGCACCAGGCCATTTGACGACCCCAACTCGGTTCCACAAGCGGGAAAGCAGCACCCCAAGGCCCGGTAAGGGGGCCGAATACATTCCCATCGTGAATTCCGTCCCAAATGTGAATGACAAGTTTTCAGTTAATCAGTTGCCTGCTTGGTTAATCATTTGTCGCTCTGGCTTTTGGTTAACCAGTTGTCGATGTTCAAAATTACAGTTAATGAGTTGCCTCTTTGAAATTTCAGTTAATGAGTTGGCCCTTTGGTTACTCATTTGTCCCTGTGTCTTTTGGTTAACCAGTTGTCGATGTTCGAAATTCAGTTAATGAGTTGCCTCCTTGGTTACTCATTTGTCGCTCTGGCTTTTGGTTAACCAGTTGTCGATGTTCAAAATTACAGTTAATGAGTTGCCTCTTTGAAATTTCAGTTAATGAGTTGGCCCTTTGGTTACTCATTTGTCCCTGTGTCTTTTGGTTAACCAGTTGTCGATGTTCGAAATTCAGTTAATGAGTTGCCTCCTTGGTTAATCATTTGTCGCTCTGGCTTTTGGTTAGCCAGTTGTCGATGTTCAAAATTACAGTTACTGAGTTGCCTCTTTGAAATTTCAGTTAATGAGTTGGCCCTTTGGTTACTCATTTGTCCCTGTGGCTTTTGGTTAACCAGTTGTCGATGTTCAAAATTTCAGTTAATGAGCTGCTCTTATGTTCTATGATTTCCTACCTTGACAACTCATTAACCAGTGTTTCAAACAATGCACCAGGCCATTTGACGACCCCAACTCGGTTCCACAAGCGGGAAAGCAGCACCCCAAGGCCCGGTAAGGGGGCCGAATACATTCCCATCGTGAATTCCGTCCCAACTGTGAATGACAAGTTTTCAGTTAATCAGTTGCCTGCTTGGTTACTCATTTGTCCCTGTGTCTTTTGGTTAACCAGTTGTCGATGTTCGAAATTCAGTTAATGAGTTGCCTCCTTGGTTATTCATTTGTCGCTCTGACTCTTGGTTAACCAGTTGTCGATGTTCGAAATTCAGTTAATGAGTTGCCTCCTTGGTTAATCATTTGTCGCTCTGACTCTTGGTTAATCAGTTGTCGATGTTCGAAATTCAGTTAATGAGTTGCCTCCTTGGTTATTCATTTGTCGCTCTGGCTTTTGGTTAACCAGTTGTCGATGTTCAAAATTTCAGTTAATGAGTTGCCTCTTTGAAATTTCAGTTAATGAGTTGGCCCTTTGGTTACTCATTTGTCCCTGTGTCTTTTGGTTAACCAGTTGTCGATGTTCGAAATTCAGTTAATGAGTTGCCTCCTTGGTTAATCATTTGTCGCTCTGGCTTTTGGTTAACCAGTTGTCGATGTTCGAAATTCAGTTACTAAGTTGCCTCCTTGGTTAATCATTTGTCGCTCTGACACTTGGTTAACCAGTTGTCGATGTTCGAAATTCAGTTAATGAGTTGCCTCCTTGGTTAATCATTTGTCGCTCTGACTCTTGGTTACCCAGTTGTCGATGTTCGAAATTCAGTTAATGAGTTGCCTCCTTGGTTAATCATTTGTCGCTCTGACATTTTGTTAACCAGTTGTCGATGTTCGAAATTCAGTTAATGAGTTGCCTCCTTGGTTAATCATTTGTCGCTCTGACTCTTGGTTACCCAGTTGTCGATGTTCGAAATTCAGTTAATGAGTTGCCTCCTTGGTTAATCATTTGTCGCTCTGACTCTTGGTTAACCAGTTGTCGATGTTCGAAATTCAGTTAATGAGTTGCCTCCTTGGTTAATCATTTGTCGCTCTGACTTTTGGTTAACCAGTTGTCGATGTTCGAAATTCAGTTAATGAGTTGCCTCCTTGGTTAATCATTTGTCGCTCTGACACTTGGTTTACCAGTTGTCGATGTTCGAAATTCAGTTACTGAGTTGCCTCCTTGGTTCATCATTTGTCGCTCTGAGTTTTGGTTAACCAGTTGTCGATGTTCAAATTTCAGTTAATGAGTTGCCTCCTTGGTTAATCATTTGTCGCTCTGACATTTTGTTAACCAGTTGTCGATGTTCGAAATTCAGTTACTGAGTTGCCTCCTTGGTTAATCATTTGTCGCTCTGACATTTTGTTATCCAGTTGTCGATGTTCGAAATTCAGTTAATGAGTTGCCTCCTTGGTTAATCATTTGTCGCTCTGACTCTTGGTTAACCAGTTGTCGATGTTCGAAATTCAGTTAATGAGTTGCCTCCTTGGTTATTCATTTGTCGCTCTGACATTTGGTTAACCAGTTGTCGATGTTCAAATTTCAGTTAATGAGTTGCCTCCTTGGTTAATCATTTGTCGCTCTGACACTTGGTTACCCAGTTGTCGATGTTCGAAATTCAGTTACTGAGTTGCCTCCTTGGTTAATCATTTGTCGCTCTGACTCTTGGTTAACCAGTTGTCGATGTTCAAAATTTCAGTTAATGAGCTGCTCTTATGTTCTATGATTTCCTACCTTGACAACTCATTAACCAGTGTTTCAAACAATGCACCAGGCCATTTGACGACCCCAACTCGGTTCCACAAGCGGGAAGGCAGCACCCCAAGGCACGGTAAGGGGGCCGAATACATTCCCATCCGGAATTCCGTCCCAAATGTGAATGACAAGTTTTCAGTTAATCAGTTGCCTGCTTGGTTACTCATTTGTCGCTCTGACATTTGGTTAACCAGTTGTCGATGTTCAAATCTCAGTTAATGAGTAGCCTCTTTGAAATTTCAGTTAATGAGTTGCCTCTTTGAAATTTCAGTTAATGAGTTGGCCCTTTGGTTACTCATTTGTCCCTGTGTCTTTTGGTTAACCAGTTGTCGATGTTCGAAATTCAGTTAATGAGTTGCCTCCTTGGTTAATCATTTGTCGCTCTGACTCTTGGTTACCCAGTTGTCGATGTTCGAAATTCAGTTAATGAGTTGCCTCCTTGGTTAAGCATTTGTCGCTCTGGCTTTTGGTTAACCAGTTGTCGATGTTCAAAATTTCAGTTAATGAGTTGCCTCTTTGAAATTTCAGTTAATGAGTTGGCCCTTTGGTTACTCATTTGTCCCTGTGTCTTTTGGTTACCCAGTTGTCGATGTTCGAAATTCAGTTAATGAGTTGCCTCCTTGGTTAATCATTTGTCGCTCTGACTCTTGGTTAACCAGTTGTCGATGTTCGAAATTCAGTTACTGAGTTGCCTCCTTGGTTAATCATTTGTCGCTCTGACATTTGGTTAGCCAGTTTTCGATGTTCGAAATTCAGTTAATGAGTTGCCTCCTTGGTTAATCATTTGTCGCTCTGGCTTTTGGTTAACTAGTTGTCGATGTTCAAAATTTCAGTTAATGAGTTGCCTCTTTGAAATTTCAGTTAATGAGTTGGCCCTTTGGTTACTCATTTGTCCCTGTGTCTTTTGGTTAACCAGTTGTCGATGTTCGAAATTCAGTTAATGAGTTGCCTCCTTGGTTAATCATTTGTCGCTCTGGCTTTTGGTTACTCAGTTGTCGATGTTCAAAATTTCAGTTAATGAGTTGCCTCTTTGAAATTTCAGTTAATGAGTTGGCCCTTTGGTTACTCATTTGTCCCTGTGTCTTTTGGTTACCCAGTTGTCGATGTTCGAAATTCAGTTAATGAGTTGCCTCCTTGGTTAATCATTTGTCGCTCTGACTCTTGGTTATCCAGTTGTCGATGTTCAAAATTTCAGTTAATGAGTTGCCTCCTTGGTTAATCATTTGTCGCTCTGACTCTTGGTTTACCAGTTGTCGATGTTCGAAATTCAGTTAATGAGTTGCCTCCTTGGTTAATCATTTGTCGCTCTGGCTTTTGGTTATCCAGTTGTCGATGTTCAAAATTTCAGTTAATGAGTTGCCTCTTTGAAATTTCAGTTATTGAGTTGGCCCTTTGGTTACTCATTTGTCCCTGTGTCTTTTGGTTAACCAGTTGTCGATGTTCGAAATTCAGTTAATGAGTTGCCTCCTTGGTTACTCATTTGTCGCTCTGACTCTTGGTTAACCAGTTGTCGATGTTCGAAATTCAGTTAATGAGTTGCCTCCTTGGTTAATCATTTGTCGCTCTGACTCTTGGTTAACCAGTTGTCGATGTTCGAAATTCAGTTAATGAGTTGCCTCCTTGGTTAATCATTTGTCGCTCTGACTCTTGGTTAACCAGTTGTCGATGTTCAAAATTTCAGTTACTGAGTTGCCTCCTTGGTTAATCATTTGTCGCTCTGACTCTTGGTTAACCAGTTGTCGATGTTCGAAATTCAGTTAATGAGCTGCTCTTATGTTCTATGATTTCCGACCTTGACAACTCATTAACCAGTGTATCAAACAATGCACCAGGCCATTTGACGACCCCAACTCGGTTCCACAAGCGGGAAAGCAGCACCCCAAGCCCCGGTAAGGGGGCCGAATACATTCCCATCCTGAATTCCGTCCCAAATGTGAATGACAAGTTGTCAGTTAATCAGTTGCCTCCTTGGTTAATCATTTGTCGCTCTGACTCTTGGTTAACCAGTTGTCGATGTTCAAAATTTCAGTTACTGAGTTGCCTCCTTGGTTAATCATTTGTCGCTCTGACTTTTGGTTAACCAGTTGTCGATGTTCGAAATTCAGTTAATGAGTTGCCTCCTTGGTTAATCATTTGTCGCTCTGGCTTTTGGTTAACCAGTTGTCGATGTTCAAAATTACAGTTAATGAGTTGCCTCTTTGAAATTTCAGTTAATGAGTTGGCCCTTTGGTTACTCATTTGTCCCTGTGTCTTTTGGTTAACCAGTTGTCGATGTTCGAAATTCAGTTAATGAGTTGCCTCCTTGGTTAATCATTTGTCGCTCTGGCTTTTGGTTAACCAGTTGTCGATGTTCAAAATTTCAGTTATTGAGTTGCCTCCTTGGTTAATCATTTGTCGCTCTGACTCTTGGTTAACCAGTTGTCGATGTTCGAAATTCAGTTAATGAGTTGCCTCCTTGGTTAATCATTTGTCGCTCTGGCTTTTGGTTAACCAGTTGTCGATGTTCGAAATTCAGTTACTGAGTTGCCTCCTTGGTTAATCATTTGTCGCTCTGGCTTTTGGTTAACCAGTTGTCGATGTTCGAAATTCAGTTACTGAGTTGCCTCCTTGGTTAATCATTTGTCGCTCTGGCTTTTGGTTAACCAGTTGTCGATGTTCAAAATTTCAGTTAATGAGTTGCCTCTTTGAAATTTCAGTTATTGAGTTGGCCCTTTGGTTACTCATTTGTCCCTGTGTCTTTTGGTTAACCAGTTGTCGATGTTCGAAATTCAGTTAATGAGTTGCCTCCTTGGTTAATCATTTGTCGCTCTGACTCTTGGTTAACCAGTTGTCGATGTTCGAAATTCAGTTACTGAGTTGCCTCCTTGGTTAATCATTTGTCGCTCTGACTCTTGGTTAACCAGTTGTCGATGTTCAAAATTTCAGTTACTGAGTTGCCTCCTTGGTTAATCATTTGTCGCTCTGGCTTTTGGTTAACCAGTTGTCGATGTTCAAAATTACAGTTAATGAGTTGCCTCTTTGAAATTTCAGTTAATGAGTTGGCCCTTTGGTTACTCATTTGTCCCTGTGTCTTTTGGTTAACCAGTTGTCGATGTTCGAAATTCAGTTAATGAGTTGCCTCCTTGGTTAATCATTTGTCGCTCTGGCTTTTGGTTAACCAGTTGTCGATGTTCAAAATTTCAGTTAATGAGTTGCCTCTTTGAAATTTCAGTTAATGAGTTGGCCCTTTGGTTACTCATTTGTCCCTGTGTCTTTTGGTTACCCAGTTGTCGATGTTCGAAATTCAGTTAATGAGTTGCCTCCTTGGTTAATCATTTGTCGCTCTGACTCTTGGTTAACCAGTTGTCGATGTTCGAAATTCAGTTAATGAGTTGCCTCCTTGGTTAATCATTTGTCGCTCTGGCTTTTGGTTAACCAGTTGTCGATGTTCAAAATTTCAGTTATTGAGTTGCCTCTTTGAAATTTCAGTTAATGAGTTGGCCCTTTGGTTACTCATTTGTCCCTGTGTCTTTTGGTTACCCAGTTGTCGATGTTCGAAATTCAGTTAATGAGTTGCCTCCTTGGTTAATCATTTGTCGCTCTGACATTTGGTTAACCAGTTGTCGATGTTCGAAATTCAGTTAATGAGTTGCCTCTTTGAAATTTCAGTTAATGAGTTGGCCCTTTGGTTACTCATTTGTCCCTGTGTCTTTTGGTTAACCAGTTGTCGATGTTCGAAATTCAGTTAATGAGTTGCCTCCTTGGTTAATCATTTGTCGCTCTGACTCTTGGTTACCCAGTTGTCGATGTTCGAAATTCAGTTAATGAGTTGCCTCCTTGGTTAATCATTTGTCGCCCTGACTCTTGGTTAACCAGTTGTTGATGTTCGAAATTCAGTTAATGAGTTGCCTCCTTGGTTAATCATTTGTCCCTGTGTCTTTTGGTTATCCAGTTGTCGATGTTCAAAATTTCAGTTAATGAGTTGCCTCTTTGAAATTTCAGTTAATGAGTTGGCCCTTTGGTTACTCATTTGTCCCTGTGTCTTTTGGTTACCCAGTTGTCGATGTTCGAAATTCAGTTAATGAGTTGCCTCCTTGGTTACTCATTTGTCGCTCTGACATTTGGTTAACCAGTTGTCGATGTTCGAAATTCAGTTAATGAGTTGCCTCTTTGAAATTTCAGTTAATGAGTTGGCCCTTTGGTTACTCATTTGTCCCTGTGTCTTTTGGTTAACCAGTTGTCGATGTTCGAAATTCAGTTAATGAGTTGCCTCCTTGGTTAATCATTTGTCGCTCTGACTCTTGGTTACCCAGTTGTCGATGTTCGAAATTCAGTTAATGAGTTGCCTCCTTGGTTAATCATTTGTCGCCCTGACTCTTGGTTAACCAGTTGTTGATGTTCGAAATTCAGTTACTGAGTTGCCTCCTTGGTTAATCATTTGTCCCTGTGTCTTTTGGTTACCCAGTTGTCGATGTTCAAAATTTCAGTTAATGAGTTGCTCTTATGTTCTATGATTTCCGACCTTGACAACTCATTAACCAGTGTTTCAAACAATGCACCAGGCCATTTGACGACCCCAACTCGGTTCCACAAGCGGGAAAGCAGCACCCCCAAGCCCCGGTAAGGCGGCCGAATACATTCCCATCCTGAATTCCGTCCCAAATGTGAATGACAAGTTTTCAGTTAATCATTTGCCACCTTGGTTCATCATTTGCCACTCTGACTTTTGGTTTCCCAGTTGTCAGTTTTCACATTTCAGTTACTGAGTTGACTTTGTCTTTCTCACTCTGTGTATCTCTATCTTCTCTCTGTCTCTCTCAGTGTATGCGAGTGTCTGTGTGTGTTCCACTGCCGCCCGGCCAACCGGGTCCAAAGGCCCGCCACGTTACACACGAAAAACCCCAGTCTCGCTTCGGAGCGACGGGCACCCGGCTTCTCGGTGTCGGACCGACTCCGTTCAGATACCGTTGGATGCCCCTTGCCCCTGGCTTGCTCTGACAGCCGGCGCGTGCAGGCCGCCCCCTGCCCCGCCGTCTCAGTGGTCGGAAAGCGGTCTCCAGCCAACGGCTGTACCTCGGCCGCGGAAAGGGGCAGCTACACAAGCGAGGTACTGCTCTGTGCGGCCCCGCCACCCCGTTCAGCTGCCGTTGTTCCCGACCGGATCGGACTTTCCTTCCCGACGTTATCCCCGATAAGCTGCCGCTGACCGACGGCCCGTCAGCCGCTGCGGGACGGCGACACTTTCCCGAACTCGCCCGGGGCCACTTCGGCAATATAGTGTGCGCCGGAGCCGGGGCTTTCCAACGAGCCATCCCCGAACGAAATCGGACACGGGAGTCGGGAGCGACAGGCGTTCGACTGGTGCCGGGCAACCGGGTCCAAACGCCCGCCTTGTTAAACACACGTACACCCCAGGCTCGATTCGGAGCGACGGGCACCCGGCTTCCCGGTGTCGGACCGACTCCGTTCAGATACCGTTGGATGCCCCTTGCCCCTGGCTTGCTCTGGCAGCCGGCGCGTGCAGGCCGCCCCCCGCCCCGCCGTCTCAGTGGTCGGAAAGTGGTCTCCAGCCAACGGCTGTACCTCGGCCGGGGAAAGGGGCAGCTACACAAGCCAGGCACTGGTCTGTGCGGGCCCGCCACCCCGTTCGGCTGCCGTTGATCCGGACCGGATCGGACTTTCCCTCCCGAAGTTATGCCCGATAAGCTGCCGCTGACCGGCGGCCCGTCAGCCGCTGCGGGATGGCGACACTTTGCCGAACTTGCCGGGGTCCAGGCCGATAATATAGTGTGCGCCAGCGCCGCGGCTTTCCAACGAGCCCTCCCTGACCGAAATCGGACACGGGAGTCCAGAGCGATAGGCGTTCGACTGCCGGCCGGCCAAACACAGGCAATCTCCCGTCGTTGCGGACCCGCTCCAGGACAACCGGGTCCAAACGCCCGCCTCGTTACACGCACGAAAACACCTGCCTCGATTCGGAGCGACGGGCACCCGGCTTCCCGGTGTCGGACCGACTCCGTTCCGGAACCACTGGATGCCCCTTGCCCCTGGCTTGCTAGGACAGCCGGCGCCTCAAGGTGGGCCCCCGCGGCTCCGGCTCAGCAGTCGGAAAGCGGTCTCCAGCCAACGGCTGTACCTCGGCCGGGGAAAGGGGCAGCTACACAAGAGAGGTACTGCTCTGTGCGGGCCCGCCACTCCGTTCGGTGGCAGTTGACCCCGCCCGGATCGGACTTTCCTTCCCGAAGTTGTCCCCGATACGCTGCCGCTGACCGACGGGGCGGCAGCCGGTACGGGTCGGCGACACTTTCCCGACGTTGCCGGGATCCAGTCCGATAATATAGTGTGCGCCAACGCCGGGGCTTTCCAACGAGCCCTCCCTGGCCGAAATCGGACAAGGGAGTCCGGAGCGAAAGGCGTTCGACTGCCGGCCGGCCAAACTCAGGCAACCTCCCGCCGTTGCGGACCCGCTCCCGGACACCCGGGTCCAAACGGCCGCCCCGTTACACGCACGAAAACACCGGGCTCGATTCGGAGCGACGGGCACCCGGCTTCCCGGTGTCGGACCGACACCCTTCCGGTACCACTGGATGCCCCTTGCCCCTGGCTTGCTAGGACAGCCGGTGCGTCAAGGTGCGCCCCCGCGACTCCGGCTCAGCAGTCGGAAAGCGGTCTCCAGCCAACAGCTGCACCTCG
>NW_028225704.1:67500-92500 GCF_052327205.1 Somniosus microcephalus | reverse complement strand
CAGTCGATCATCAAATGACAAGGGTTTCACCGAGATTTTGTTGTCAGGGCGCTCGCGAGGCGACACGCATCGGGGTCAAACGCCTGAGCCCACCGTCCGACACGCACCACGGCCAACAGAGGCAGGGTCTCTGCTGCCACCGATTGCCGGGAGAAGAGAGAGAGTGACAGGCAGACAGACAAGACAAACAAACATGACAGTAGACAACAAGGACAGAAAAACGAACTGAGTGGGGTACAAGCCGACCGCGTGAAAACACCCCACTGTGGGGGGTAGAAATCCGTGTGGACGGGCAGGTACATTCTCTCGAACGTTCAACTTGGCTGCTGCTGCTGCTGCTTGCTTGCTTGCTTGCTGCTGGCTGCTAACAAGCTCTCGACACCGACAAACAGACACTCGAGTCTTTAAACCGCCGCCCCCCAAACAGCTCGCGGGAGCCAGAGTGGAGAAGCGTCTAGGTACCCTGTACCGGTAAAGGGAGAGTGACTAGATCGACCAAAGTTGCACTACGGGGGGAAAAGAAAGCCGGGCCTGCATCACCGGTTCAAATCCCAGCAGAGCTCACAGTGGCCGTTCGCCGAGGTCCCGACGACGAGCCGCCAGGCAGCACGCGAGCCCGCAGAAGCTCCCTTCAATTCGACTGCGGTGTTAATGCTTGCAAGACGGTGGCAAAGTCCATTGTTGTCCGATCCGGACGAGAAGAGGGGAGCAGCAGAGCTTGCGTGTGAGAGAGAGAGAGAGGTTGAGAGATAGGCTCGGCACAAGATAAGAGATGATGCACGAGACTGGAAGAGACGGAAGTCGAAAGAAGGGCCGCAGGCCAAGGTCACACAGGGGGAAGCCAACGAACAGCAAAGACATGAGGCGGAGGCGTCAGTAGGCAGCAGAATTAGAAAAGCAAAGAGGGCCAGGCTTTTTGTTGCATCAAAGTCAAGCCAGGACACCTCCCCATCTCGCCATCTTCTCTTTTTTTCTCTGCCTGTCATTGAACCGCAAAAGTCCATGCTGAACGAAGAACCACCCAAGCGTGCCAGGGCCGTCCCTGTCTCAAGCCGACCGAAACCAACTGCCGTGCGCACACACACACATCACCTTCTCGGTGCACCGTTCAAATTCCACCCCAACTCCTCCAACTCGGGCTCTCTGACCGATCTAAACTCGTTTGCTATCCCGGACCGGTGCGACTGTTTTGCCTGTTCGTGCGAGTTCGGCGAGTTTTTGTTTGGAATGTAACCTCTCGCCCGCGCAAGAGGCGCCGGACGCGGCCGACCATGGCTCCGGGCAGATGCAAGAAGCAAACCCCGGGAAGCTCTCCTGCTGGTGTGTGTGCGTGTGTAACAGTACAAAAAAAGCCGACACAACGAAAGCCCACCTTGCCGGGCTCGCGACCAGGCCGACCGTCCAATACGATGCAAACGACACAACTCGGACCATTAGCACACCACTTTGTGTGAGGCACAGAAGGGTTTTTTGGTGTTTTTGCATCAGGCTGAGCTCGCGCACGCGCGCGGAACCACCGTCAGGACGGAAGACCAACCAAGTCGCGAGAACACGCTCGGGGTAAAGCTAGCGAAATACGACCTTTCTTTATTAGCCACCACCACCATCACCACCACCACCACCAACAATCGCTTTGTCTTGCTGGGCACATGGCCTCCCCACCACAGAGAGGTTGGTGCCGGGTTCAACTTAATTGTGTTTGCAACCGGTAACCGTCAAGGCAAGAAAAACCACTCACACAACAACAACCTACACCACGCGTGCGTGTGTCTGTCTGCGTGCGCGTTTCTTTGCTGAAATTTGCCAGAGAAATAGCGTCTTCAGCTAGCAGAACGGGACGCACTGAGCACACAAGATTTCGTGCACAAGACGCGGACACCCGCTCCGCTGCCTGAATAGGACCACTGAGAATCACAGGACGTCTCGGACTCACGCGAAAGAGTTTCAAGGACAAAGAGAAGGGCGCGGCCAAGGAAGAAAACACCGGGAGCTGCGCCGACACCCTCTCTCTGACTCGCCGTGTGCATGCCCGTCTTGTCACCAGCGACAGAAACGAGAGGAAACCCTGAAATAGCCTGAACACCAGCCTCTCTCTATACTGGGCCGACCCGGGGACTCCCACTACGGACGCGAGTCACCAAATCGGTCGTACGGGCCCACTGAGCGCACGACACAGGGGAATCTCGTTGCAAACACTGCGTGTGCATACGTTGCTCACAAAGCTCAATGGGGTCACAGGCCCTGACCCGCTCAGAGGCACCTGTGTGACAAGACAACAAATGGAACTCGCTGGAATGTTTCTGCTGTCTTGTCATTTTAGACGGACCCACTGAGCGCACAACACAGTGGAACTCTCTGACAAACACTGCTTGTGCGTTAGCCCCAGTAAACAACTCAGTGGGGTCACAGGCCCTGACCCGTTCAGAGGCACCTGTGTGACAAGACAACAAATGAAACTCGCTGGAATGTTTCTGCTGTCTTGTCATTTTAGACGGACCCACTGAGCGCACAACACAGTGGAACTCTCTGACAAACACTGCTTGTGCGTTAGCCCCAGTAAACAACTCAGTGGGGTCACAGGCCCTGACCCGTTCAGAGGCACCTGTGTGACAAGACAACAAATGAAACTCGCTGGAATGTTTCTGCTGTCTTGTCATTTTAGATGGACCCACTGAGCGCACAACACAGTGGAACTCTCTGACAAACACTGCTTGTGCGTTAGCCCCAGTAAACAACTCAGTGGGGTCACAGGCCCTGACCCGTTCAGAGGCACCTGTGTGACAAGACAACAAATGAAACTCGCTGGAATGTTTCTGCTGTCTTGTCCTTTTAGACGGACCCACTGAGCGCACAACACAGTGGGATCTGACAAAACACTGCTTGTGCATTAGCCCCAGTAAACAACTCAGTGGGGTCACAGGCCCTGACCCGTTCAGAGGCACCTGTGTGACAAGACAACAAATGAAACTTTAAAGACGCTGGCATGTACGTCTTGTTTCTGCTGTCTTGGACGGGCCCACTGAGCGCACAACACAGGGGAACTTGGTGCAAACACTGCGTGTGCATAAGCCATAAAACACAAGCTCAGTGGGGTCACAGGCCCTGACCGGTTCAGAGGCACCTGTGTGACAGACAGCAAATGAAACTTAGACGCTGGAATTATTTATATGTTTCTGCTGTCTGTCTACGATTTCAGATTCACACTTAGAGTTTTTTGTCATTAAGTCATAAAAGCCACAAAACCATTTTAATATGACTTTCCAATACTCTTTGAAAGGTCTCTATATTGATAAAATGAGCCTTTTAGCAAAGTAACACTTTTCGGGCATTTTCAAAGTGCTCCCGCTGAGTGAATTTTGTTCTGAAAATCGTGTTCCCGAAAATCTCCGGGCACCCCGCCAACCCCCCCTGCCAGAAATGACAAGTGTCAAATCAGCGGGTCAAACGGCCACCTCTATCCGACCAGGAGCACCCAAATCGCCGCAAATGGCACTTTTTTTTTTCTTCATCGGGACTTCCGACTAGGTTAATGATTTCCCAAGCTGCAACTCATAAACTATGTCCTGAGACACTTGCCAGAAATGACACATGTCAATTTGGCGGTAGCAACTCACTTTCCCAAGCCGGAAAGCATCACCCGAGGCCGGCGTGAAGCGGCCGAATCTTTTCTCACCGGACTTCCGTGATTTGGTTAATCATGTCTCGAAATCAAAAAATGCACATGTCAATTTGCCGGGAGCAACTCACTTTCCCAGGCCGGGAAGCAACACCCGAGGCCCGCAAAAGGCGGCCGAATATTTTCTCATCGGACTTCCATATTTTGGGGGTTGGATTCTCTCCCGCATTCCAGCCCCCTGGCCACGGGTCGCTCATTCACTTTCAGCCCGGGCCTTGCCAATTTGGTTAATCAGTTAGCCATGCACCAGACTCGGCCTCGCCTTTTTCATTTATGGTTAATGATGTGCCCAGGCTGGGACTTAGTCTCTCCAGCAGCCAAAACTTTTCACTGGTTAATGAGGTGCCCAGCCCGGCACTTAGTCTCTCTCCCCAGCAAGCTTACTTGGTCGGCCGACATTTGGATCCATTTTCGGGGCTTAATCGGGTCGAATACGGTCCCTTACGCAAGGGGAGCCGAAGCCCCGGCCTCTGCCAGGCGTCAGGCTGCCGTTTTTTAAGCCCGACCAAAAACCCGAAAATTGGTTAAAAATGGAAATAAATTTCCACCCAAAAAGGGTTAAAAGTCGGTTGGACGGCAGCCCGGGTCGGTCTCTGCAGACCTGGAGGCCCTAGACAGTAATCTGGAAAACAGATAAAGTCTCGAGAAACCACCTCCTACCATTCTCCAGGTACCCCGCCAATCCCCCCTGCCAGAAATGACAAGTGTCAAATCAGCGGGACGGATTTGACTTTTGTGACCGACCGCTGGAACTTTTTTCGGCTACAGGCAGTCAAATTTTTCTCCTTCCGGACTTCCAGTACAACTTTGAACGGCCATATCTCCGCACTCCCGCGTCGGAGCCAAGCCGTTTTTACACCGTTAGACGCGGCTTCCCGTGCCCGTTCGAATGCCGCCCTGCTCGGCGGAAAAGGAGAATTTTTTTATTTTTCGGCCGATTTCGGGAAAAAAAATTCCCGCTCTGAACTCGGATTTTTCGGCTTTAATCGTTTCGTATACGGTCCCTTACGCAAGGGAGCCGAAGCCCCGGCCTCTGCCGGGCGTCAGGCTGCCGTTTTTAAGCCCGACCAAAAACCCGAAAATTGGTTAAAAATGGAAATAAATTTCCACCCAAAAAGGGTTAAAAGTCGGTTGGACGGCAGCCCGGGTCGGTCTCTGCAGACCTGGAGGCCCTAGACAGTAATCTGGAAAACAGATAAAGTCTCGAAAAACCACCTCCTACCATTCTCCAGGTACCCCGCCAATCCCCCCTGCCAGAAATGACAAGTGTCAAATCAGCGGGACGGATTTGACTTTTGTGACCGACCGCTGGAACTTTTTTCGGCTACAGGCAGTCAAATTTTTCTCCTTCCGGACTTCCAGTACAACTTTGAACGGCCATATCTCCGCACTCCCGCGTCGGAGCCAAGCCGTTTTTACACCGTTAGACGCGGCTTCCCGTGCCCGTTCGAATGCCACCCTGCTCGGCGGAAAAGGAGACATTTTTTTTTTTCCGGCCGTTTTCGGGAAAAAATTTTCCCGCTCTGAACTCCGATTTTACGCCTTTAATCGATTCGGAGACGGTCGCTTACGCAAGGGAGGCGAAGCCCGGGCCTCTGCCGGGCGTCAGCCTGCCGTATGTAAGCCCGTCCGAAGCATGAGTTCCCACTTTTGGTTATACAGTTGTCAATTTTAAAATTTCAGTTAATCAGTTGCCTGCTTGGTTAATCATTTGTCGCTCTGACATTTGGTTAACCAGTTGTCGATGTTCGAAATTCAGTTACTGAGTTGCCTCTTTGAAATTTCAGTTAATGAGTTGGCCCTTTGGTTACTCATTTGTCCCTGTGTCTTTTGGTTAACCAGTTGTCGATGTTCGAAATTCAGTTAATGAGTTGCCTCCTTGGTTAATCATTTGTCGCCCTGACTCTTGGTTAACCAGTTGTCGATGTTCGAAATTCAGTTAATGAGTTGCCTCCTTGGTTTTTCATTTGTCGCTCTGACATTTGGTTAACCAGTTGTCGATGTTCGAAATTCAGTTAATGAGTTGCCTCCTTGGTTACTCATTTGTCGCTCTGGCTTTTGGTTAACCAGTTGTCGATGTTCAAAATTTCAGTTAATGAGTTGCCTCTTTGAAATTTCAGTTAATGAGTTGGCCCTTTGGTTACTCATTTGTCCCTGTGTCTTTTGGTTAACCAGTTGTCGATGTTCAAAATTTCAGTTAATGAGCTGCTCTTATGTTCTATGGTTTCCTACCTTGACAACTCATTAACCAGTGTTTCAAACAATGCACCAGGCCATTTGACGACCCCAACTCGGTTCCACAAGCGGGAAAGCAGCACCCCAAGGCCCGGTAAGGGGGCCGAATACATTCCCATCGTGAATTCCGTCCCAAATGTGAATGACAAGTTTTCAGTTAATCAGTTGCCTGCTTGGTTACTCATTTGTCGCTCTGACATTTGGTTAACCAGTTGTCGATGTTCAAATTTCAGTTAATGAGTAGCCTCTTTGAAATTTCAGTTAATGAGTTGGCCCTTTGGTTACTCATTTGTCCCTGTGTCTTTTGGTTACCCAGTTGTCGATGTTCGAAATTCAGTTAATGAGTTGCCTCCTTGGTTAATCATTTGTCGCTCTGACTCTTGGTTAACCAGTTGTCGATGTTCGAAATTCAGTTAATGAGTTGCCTCCTTGGTTAATCATTTGTCGCTCTGACATTTGGTTAGCCAGTTTTCGATGTTCGAAATTCAGTTAATGAGTTGCCTCCTTGGTTAATCATTTGTCGCTCTGGCTTTTGGTTAACCAGTTGTCGATGTTCAAAATTTCAGTTAATGAGTTGCCTCTTTGAAATTTCAGTTAATGAGTTGGCCCTTTGGTTACTCATTTGTCCCTGTGTCTTTTGGTTACCCAGTTGTCGATGTTCGAAATTCAGTTAATGAGTTGCCTCCTTGGTTAATCATTTGTCGCTCTGGCTTTTGGTTAACCAGTTGTCGATGTTCAAAATTTCAGTTAATGAGCTGCTCTTATGTTCTATGATTTCCTACCTTGACAACTCATTAACCAGTGTTTCAAACAATGCACCAGGCCATTTGACGACCCCAACTCGGTTCCACAAGCGGGAAAGCAGCACCCCAAGGCCCGGTAAGGGGGCCGAATACATTCCCATCGTGAATTCCGTCCCAAATGTGAATGACAAGTTTTCAGTTAATCAGTTGCCTGCTTGGTTACTCATTTGTCGCTCTGACATTTGGTTAACCAGTTGTCGATGTTCAAAATTTCAGTTATTGAGTTGCCTCTTTGAAATTTCAGTTAATGAGTTGGCCCTTTGGTTACTCATTTGTCCCTGTGTCTTTTGGTTACCCAGTTGTCGATGTTCGAAATTCAGTTAATGAGTTGCCTCCTTGGTTAATCATTTGTCGCCCTGACTCTTGGTTAACCAGTTGTCGATGTTCGAAATTCAGTTAATGAGTTGCCTCCTTGGTTAATCATTTGTCGCTCTGACATTTGGTTAACCAGTTGTCGATGTTCGAAATTCAGTTAATGAGTTGCCTCCTTGGTTAATCATTTGTCGCTCTGGCTTTTGGTTAACCAGTTGTCGATGTTCAAAATTTCAGTTAATGAGTTGCCTCTTTGAAATTTCAGTTACTAAGTTGGCCCTTTGGTTACTCATTTGTCCCTGTGTCTTTTGGTTAACCAGTTGTCGATGTTCGAAATTCAGTTAATGAGTTGCCTCCTTGGTTAATCATTTGTCCCTGTGTCTTTTGGTTAACCAGTTGTCGATGTTCAAAATTTCAGTTAATGAGCTGCTCTTATGTTCTATGATTTCCTACCTTGACAACTCATTAACCAGTGTTTCAAACAATGCACCAGGCCATTTGACGACCCCAACTCGGTTCCACAAGCGGGAAAGCAGCACCCCAAGGCCCGGTAAGGGGGCCGAATACATTCCCATCGTGAATTCCGTCCCTAATGTGAATGACAAGTTTTCAGTTAATCAGTTGCCTGCTTGGTTACTCATTTGTCGCTCTGACATTTGGTTAACCAGTTGTCGATGTTCAAATTTCAGTTAATGAGTAGCCTCTTTGAAATTTCAGTTAATGAGTTGGCCCTTTGGTTACTCATTTGTCCCTGTGTCTTTTGGTTACCCAGTTGTCGATGTTCGAAATTCAGTTAATGAGTTGCCTCCTTGGTTAATCATTTGTCGCCCTGACTCTTGGTTAACCAGTTGTCGATGTTCGAAATTCAGTTAATGAGTTGCCTTCTTGGTTTATCATTTGTCGCTCTGACATTTGGTTAACCAGTTGTCGATGTTCGAAATTCAGTTAATGAGTTGCCTCCTTGGTTACTCATTTGTCGCTCTGGCTTTTGGTTAACCAGTTGTCGATGTTCAAAATTTCAGTTAATGAGTTGCCTCTTTGAAATTTCAGTTAATGAGTTGGCCCTTTGGTTACTCATTTGTCCCTGTGTCTTTTGGTTAACCAGTTGTCGATGTTCGAAATTCAGTTACTAAGTTGCCTCCTTGGTTATTCATTTGTCGCTCTGGCTTTTGGTTAACCAGTTGTCGATGTTCAAAATTTCAGTTAATGAGCTGCTCTTATGTTCTATGATTTCCTACCTTGACAACTCATTAACCAGTGTTTCAAACAATGCACCAGGCCATTTGACGACCCCAACTCGGTTCCACAAGCGGGAAAGCAGCACCCCAAGGCCCGGTAAGGGGGCCGAATACATTCCCATCGTGAATTCCGTCCCAAATGTGAATGACAAGTTTTCAGTTAATCAGTTGCCTGCTTGGTTACTCATTTGTCGCTCTGACATTTGGTTAACCAGTTGTCGATGTTCAAAATTTCAGTTATTGAGTTGCCTCTTTGAAATTTCAGTTAATGAGTTGGCCCTTTGGTTACTCATTTGTCCCTGTGTCTTTTGGTTACCCAGTTGTCGATGTTCGAAATTCAGTTAATGAGTTGCCTCCTTGGTTAATCATTTGTCGCCCTGACTCTTGGTTAACCAGTTGTCGATGTTCGAAATTCAGTTAATGAGTTGCCTCCTTGGTTAATCATTTGTCGCTCTGACATTTGGTTAACCAGTTGTCGATGTTCGAAATTCAGTTAATGAGTTGCCTCCTTGGTTAATCATTTGTCGCTCTTGCTTTTGGTTGACCAGTTGTCGATGTTCAAAATTTCAGTTAATGAGTTGCCTCTTTGAAATTTCAGTTACTAAGTTGGCCCTTTGGTTACTCATTTGTCCCTGTGTCTTTTGGTTAACCAGTTGTCGATGTTCGAAATTCAGTTAATGAGTTGCCTCCTTGGTTAATCATTTGTCGCTCTGACTCTTGGTTAACCAGTTGTCGATGTTCGAAATTCAGTTAATGAGTTGCCTCCTTGGTTAATCATTTGTCGCTCTGACTCTTGGTTAATCAGTTGTCGATGTTCGAAATTCAGTTATTGAGTTGCCTCCTTGGTTAATCATTTGTCGCTCTGGCTTTTGGTTAACCAGTTGTCGATGTTCAAAATTTCAGTTAATGAGTTGCCTCTTTGAAATTTCAGTTAATGAGTTGGCCCTTTGGTTACTCATTTGTCCCTGTGTCTTTTGGTTACCCAGTTGTCGATGTTCGAAATTCAGTTAATGAGTTGCCTCCTTGGTTAATCATTTGTCGCCCTGACTCTTGGTTAACCAGTTGTCGATGTTCGAAATTCAGTTAATGAGTTGCCTCCTTGGTTAATCATTTGTCGCTCTGGCTTTTGGTTATCCAGTTGTCGATGTTCGAAATTCAGTTACTGAGTTGCCTCCTTGGTTAATCATTTGTCGCTCTGACATTTGGTTATCCAGTTGTCGATGTTCGAAATTCAGTTAATGAGTTGCCTCCTTGGTTAATCATTTGTCGCTCTGGCTTTTGGTTATCCAGTTGTCGATGTTCAAAATTTCAGTTATTGAGTTGCCTCTTTGAAATTTCAGTTAATGAGTTGGCCCTTTGGTTACTCATTTGTCCCTGTGTCTTTTGGTTAACCAGTTGTCGATGTTCGAAATTCAGTTACTGAGTTGCCTCCTTGGTTAATCATTTGTCGCTCTGACTCTTGGTTAACCAGTTGTCGATGTTCAAAATTTCAGTTAATGAGCTGCTCTTATGTTCTATGATTTCCGACCTTGACAACTCATTAACCAGTGTTTCAAACAATGCACCAGGCCATTTGACGACCCCAACTCGGTTCCACAAGCGGGAAAGCAGCACCCCAAGGCCCGGTAAGGGGGCCGAATACATTCCCATCGTGAATTCCGTCCCAAATGTGAATGACAAGTTTTCAGTTAATCAGTTGCCTGCTTGGTTACTCATTTGTCGCTCTGACATTTGGTTACCCAGTTGTCGATGTTCAAAATTTCAGTTAATGAGTTGCCTCTTTGAAATTTCAGTTAATGAGTTGGCCCTTTGGTTACTCATTTGTCCCTGTGTCTTTTGGTTACCCAGTTGTCGATGTTCGAAATTCAGTTAATGAGTTGCCTCCTTGGTTAATCATTTGTCGCCCTGACTCTTGGTTAACCAGTTGTCGATGTTCGAAATTCAGTTAATGAGTTGCCTCCTTGGTTAATCATTTGTCGCTCTGGCTTTTGGTTATCCAGTTGTCGATGTTCGAAATTCAGTTACTGAGTTGCCTCCTTGGTTAATCATTTGTCGCTCTGACATTTGGTTATCCAGTTGTCGATGTTCGAAATTCAGTTAATGAGTTGCCTCCTTGGTTAATCATTTGTCGCTCTGGCTTTTGGTTATCCAGTTGTCGATGTTCAAAATTTCAGTTATTGAGTTGCCTCTTTGAAATTTCAGTTAATGAGTTGGCCCTTTGGTTACTCATTTGTCCCTGTGTCTTTTGGTTAACCAGTTGTCGATGTTCGAAATTCAGTTACTGAGTTGCCTCCTTGGTTAATCATTTGTCGCTCTGACTCTTGGTTAACCAGTTGTCGATGTTCAAAATTTCAGTTAATGAGCTGCTCTTATGTTCTATGATTTCCGACCTTGACAACTCATTAACCAGTGTTTCAAACAATGCACCAGGCCATTTGACGACCCCAACTCGGTTCCACAAGCGGGAAAGCAGCACCCCAAGGCCCGGTAAGGGGGCCGAATACATTCCCATCGTGAATTCCGTCCCAAATGTGAATGACAAGTTTTCAGTTAATCAGTTGCCTGCTTGGTTACTCATTTGTCGCTCTGACATTTGGTTAACCAGTTGTCGATGTTCAAATTTCAGTTAATGAGTAGCCTCTTTGAAATTTCAGTTAATGAGTTGGCCCTTTGGTTACTCATTTGTCCCTGTGTCTTTTGGTTACCCAGTTGTCGATGTTCGAAATTCAGTTAATGAGTTGCCTCCTTGGTTAATCATTTGTCGCTCTGACTCTTGGTTAACCAGTTGTCGATGTTCGAAATTCAGTTAATGAGTTGCCTCCTTGGTTAATCATTTGTCGCTCTGACATTTGGTTAGCCAGTTGTCGATGTTCGAA
Source organism: Somniosus microcephalus (assembly GCF_052327205.1). Taxonomy (NCBI): domain Eukaryota; kingdom Metazoa; phylum Chordata; class Chondrichthyes; order Squaliformes; family Somniosidae; genus Somniosus; species Somniosus microcephalus. The sequence continues at coordinate 81,360 of NW_028225704.1, read as the reverse complement.
ATTCAGTTAATGAGTTGCCTCCTTGGTTAATCATTTGTCGCTCTGGCTTTTGGTTAACCAGTTGTCGATGTTCAAAATTTCAGTTAATGAGTTGCCTCTTTGAAATTTCAGTTAATGAGTTGGCCCTTTGGTTACTCATTTGTCCCTGTGTCTTTTGGTTAACCAGTTGTCGATGTTCGAAATTCAGTTAATGAGTTGCCTCCTTGGTTAATCATTTGTCGCTCTGGCTTTTGGTTAACCAGTTGTCGATGTTCAAAATTTCAGTTAATGAGTTGCCTCTTTGAAATTTCAGTTAATGAGTTGGCCCTTTGGTTACTCATTTGTCCCTGTGTCTTTTGGTTAACCAGTTGTCGATGTTCGAAATTCAGTTAATGAGTTGCCTCCTTGGTTAATCATTTGTCGCTCTGGCTTTTGGTTAACCAGTTGTCGATGTTCAAAATTTCAGTTAATGAGCTGCTCTTATGTTCTATGATTTCCTACCTTGACAACTCATTAACCAGTGTTTCAAACAATGCACCAGGCCATTTGACGACCCCAACTCGGTTCCACAAGCGGGAAAGCAGCACCCCAAGGCCCGGTAAGGGGGCCGAATACATTCCCATCGTGAATTCCGTCCCAAATGTGAATGACAAGTTTTCAGTTAATCAGTTGCCTGCTTGGTTACTCATTTGTCGCTCTGACATTTGGTTAGCCAGTTGTCGATGTTCAAAATTTCAGTTAATGAGTTGCCTCTTTGAAATTTCAGTTACTGAGTTGGCCCTTTGGTTACTCATTTGTCCCTGTGTCTTTTGGTTAACCAGTTGTCGATGTTCGAAATTCAGTTAATGAGTTGCCTCCTTGGTTAATCATTTGTCGCTCTGACATTTGGTTAACCAGTTGTCGATGTTCGAAATTCAGTTATTGAGTTGCCTCCTTGGTTAATCATTTGTCGCTCTGGCTTTTGGTTAACCAGTTGTCGATGTTCAAAATTTCAGTTACTGAGTTGCCTCTTTGAAATTTCAGTTAATGAGTTGCCTCCTTGGTTAATCATTTGTCGCTCTGACTCTTGGTTAACCAGTTGTCGATGTTCGAAATTCAGTTAATGAGTTGCCTCCTTGGTTAACCATTTGTCGCTCTGACATTTGGTTAACCAGTTGTCGATGTTCGAAATTCAGTTAATGAGTTGCCTCCTTGGTTAATCATTTGTCGCTGTGGCTTTTGGTTAACCAGTTGTCGATGTTCAAAATTTCAGTTAATGAGCTGCTCTTATGTTCTATGATTTCCTACCTTGACAACTCATTAACCAGTGTTTCAAACAATGCACCAGGCCATTTGACGACCCCAACTCGGTTCCACAAGCGGGAAAGCAGCACCCCAAGGCCCGGTAAGGGGGCCGAATACATTCCCATCGTGAATTCCGTCCCAAATGTGAATGACAAGTTTTCAGTTAATCAGTTGCCTGCTTGGTTACTCATTTGTCGCTCTGACATTTGGTTAACCAGTTGTCGATGTTCAAAATTTCAGTTAATGAGTTGCCTCTTTGAAATTTCAGTTAATGAGTTGGCCCTTTGGTTACTCATTTGTCCCTGTGTCTTTTGGTTACCCAGTTGTCGATGTTCGAAATTCAGTTACTGAGTTGCCTCCTTGGTTAATCATTTGTCGCTCTGACTCTTGGTTAACCAGTTGTCGATGTTCGAAATTCAGTTAATGAGTTGCCTCCTTGGTTAATCATTTGTCGCTCTGACATTTGGTTAACCAGTTGTCGATGTTCGAAATTCAGTTAATGAGTTGCCTCCTTGGTTAATCATTTGTCGCTCTGGCTTTTGGTTAACCAGTTGTCGATGTTCAAAATTACAGTTAGTGAGTTGCCTCTTTGAAATTTCAGTTAATGAGTTGGCCCTTTGGTTACTCATTTGTCCCTGTGTCTTTTGGTTAACCAGTTGTCGATGTTCGAAATTCAGTTAATGAGTTGCCTCCTTGGTTAATCATTTGTCGCTCTGACTCTTGGTTAACCAGTTGTCGATGTTCAAAATTTCAGTTAATGAGCTGCTCTTATGTTCTATGATTTCCTACCTTGACAACTCATTAACCAGTGTTTCAAACAATGCACCAGGCCATTTGACGACCCCAACTCGGTTCCACAAGCGGGAAAGCAGCACCCCAAGGCCCGGTAAGGGGGCCGAATAAATTCCCATCGTGAATTCCGTCCCAAATGTGAATGACAAGTTTTCAGTTAATCAGTTGCCTGCTTGGTTACTCATTTGTCGCTCTGACATTTGGTTAACCAGTTGTCGATGTTCAAATTTCAGTTAATGAGTTGCCTCTTTGAAATTTCAGTTAATGAGTTGGCCCTTTGGTTACTCATTTGTCCCTGTGTCTTTTGGTTACCCAGTTGTCGATGTTCGAAATTCAGTTAATGAGTTGCCTCCTTGGTTATTCATTTGTCGCTCTGACTCTTGGTTAACCAGTTGTCGATGTTCGAAATTCAGTTAATGAGTTGCCTCCTTGGTTAATCATTTGTCGCTCTGACATTTGGTTAGCCAGTTTTCGATGTTCGAAATTCAGTTAATGAGTTGCCTCCTTGGTTAATCATTTGTCGCTCTGGCTTTTGGTTAGCCAGTTGTCGATGTTCAAAATTTCAGTTACTGAGTTGCCTCTTTGAAATTTCAGTTAATGAGTTGGCCCTTTGGTTACTCATTTGTCCCTGTGTCTTTTGGTTAACCAGTTGTCGATGTTCGAAATTCAGTTAATGAGTTGCCTCCTTGGTTAATCATTTGTCGCTCTGGCTTTTGGTTAACCAGTTGTCGATGTTCAAAATTTCAGTTAATGAGCTGGTCTTATGTTCTATGATTTCCGACCTTGACAACTCATTAACCAGTGTTTCAAACAATGCACCAGGCCATTTGACGACCCCAACTCGGTTCCACAAGCGGGAAAGCAGCACCCCAAGGCCCGGTAAGGGGGCCGAATACATTCCCATCGTGAATTCCGTCCCTAATGTGAATGACAAGTTTTCAGTTAATCAGTTGCCTGCTTGGTTACTCATTTGTCGCTCTGACATTTGGTTAACCAGTTGTCGATGTTCAAATTTCAGTTAATGAGTAGCCTCTTTGAAATTTCAGTTAATGAGTTGGCCCTTTGGTTACTCATTTGTCCCTGTGTCTTTTGGTTACCCAGTTGTCGATGTTCGAAATTCAGTTAATGAGTTGCCTCCTTGGTTAATCATTTGTCGCCCTGACTCTTGGTTAACCAGTTGTCGATGTTCGAAATTCAGTTAATGAGTTGCCTCCTTGGTTTATCATTTGTCGCTCTGACATTTGGTTAACCAGTTGTCGATGTTCGAAATTCAGTTAATGAGTTGCCTCCTTGGTTACTCATTTGTCGCTCTGGCTTTTGGTTAACCAGTTGTCGATGTTCAAAATTTCAGTTAATGAGTTGCCTCTTTGAAATTTCAGTTAATGAGTTGGCCCTTTGGTTACTCATTTGTCCCTGTGTCTTTTGGTTAACCAGTTGTCGATGTTCGAAATTCAGTTAATGAGTTGCCTCCTTGGTTAATCATTTGTCGCTCTGGCTTTTGGTTAACCAGTTGTCGATGTTCAAAATTTCAGTTAATGAGCTGCTCTTATGTTCTATGATTTCCTACCTTGACAACTCATTAACCAGTGTTTCAAACAATGCACCAGGCCATTTGACGACCCCAACTCGGTTCCACAAGCGGGAAAGCAGCACCCCAAGGCCCGGTAAGGGGGCCGAATACATTCCCATCGTGAATTCCGTCCCAAATGTGAATGACAAGTTTTCAGTTAATCAGTTGCCTGCTTGGTTAATCATTTGTCGCTCTGGCTTTTGGTTAACCAGTTGTCGATGTTCAAAATTACAGTTAATGAGTTGCCTCTTTGAAATTTCAGTTAATGAGTTGGCCCTTTGGTTACTCATTTGTCCCTGTGTCTTTTGGTTAACCAGTTGTCGATGTTCGAAATTCAGTTAATGAGTTGCCTCCTTGGTTACTCATTTGTCGCTCTGGCTTTTGGTTAACCAGTTGTCGATGTTCAAAATTACAGTTAATGAGTTGCCTCTTTGAAATTTCAGTTAATGAGTTGGCCCTTTGGTTACTCATTTGTCCCTGTGTCTTTTGGTTAACCAGTTGTCGATGTTCGAAATTCAGTTAATGAGTTGCCTCCTTGGTTAATCATTTGTCGCTCTGGCTTTTGGTTAGCCAGTTGTCGATGTTCAAAATTACAGTTACTGAGTTGCCTCTTTGAAATTTCAGTTAATGAGTTGGCCCTTTGGTTACTCATTTGTCCCTGTGGCTTTTGGTTAACCAGTTGTCGATGTTCAAAATTTCAGTTAATGAGCTGCTCTTATGTTCTATGATTTCCTACCTTGACAACTCATTAACCAGTGTTTCAAACAATGCACCAGGCCATTTGACGACCCCAACTCGGTTCCACAAGCGGGAAAGCAGCACCCCAAGGCCCGGTAAGGGGGCCGAATACATTCCCATCGTGAATTCCGTCCCAACTGTGAATGACAAGTTTTCAGTTAATCAGTTGCCTGCTTGGTTACTCATTTGTCCCTGTGTCTTTTGGTTAACCAGTTGTCGATGTTCGAAATTCAGTTAATGAGTTGCCTCCTTGGTTATTCATTTGTCGCTCTGACTCTTGGTTAACCAGTTGTCGATGTTCGAAATTCAGTTAATGAGTTGCCTCCTTGGTTAATCATTTGTCGCTCTGACTCTTGGTTAATCAGTTGTCGATGTTCGAAATTCAGTTAATGAGTTGCCTCCTTGGTTATTCATTTGTCGCTCTGGCTTTTGGTTAACCAGTTGTCGATGTTCAAAATTTCAGTTAATGAGTTGCCTCTTTGAAATTTCAGTTAATGAGTTGGCCCTTTGGTTACTCATTTGTCCCTGTGTCTTTTGGTTAACCAGTTGTCGATGTTCGAAATTCAGTTAATGAGTTGCCTCCTTGGTTAATCATTTGTCGCTCTGGCTTTTGGTTAACCAGTTGTCGATGTTCGAAATTCAGTTACTAAGTTGCCTCCTTGGTTAATCATTTGTCGCTCTGACACTTGGTTAACCAGTTGTCGATGTTCGAAATTCAGTTAATGAGTTGCCTCCTTGGTTAATCATTTGTCGCTCTGACTCTTGGTTACCCAGTTGTCGATGTTCGAAATTCAGTTAATGAGTTGCCTCCTTGGTTAATCATTTGTCGCTCTGACATTTTGTTAACCAGTTGTCGATGTTCGAAATTCAGTTAATGAGTTGCCTCCTTGGTTAATCATTTGTCGCTCTGACTCTTGGTTACCCAGTTGTCGATGTTCGAAATTCAGTTAATGAGTTGCCTCCTTGGTTAATCATTTGTCGCTCTGACTCTTGGTTAACCAGTTGTCGATGTTCGAAATTCAGTTAATGAGTTGCCTCCTTGGTTAATCATTTGTCGCTCTGACTTTTGGTTAACCAGTTGTCGATGTTCGAAATTCAGTTAATGAGTTGCCTCCTTGGTTAATCATTTGTCGCTCTGACACTTGGTTTACCAGTTGTCGATGTTCGAAATTCAGTTACTGAGTTGCCTCCTTGGTTCATCATTTGTCGCTCTGAGTTTTGGTTAACCAGTTGTCGATGTTCAAATTTCAGTTAATGAGTTGCCTCCTTGGTTAATCATTTGTCGCTCTGACATTTTGTTAACCAGTTGTCGATGTTCGAAATTCAGTTACTGAGTTGCCTCCTTGGTTAATCATTTGTCGCTCTGACATTTTGTTATCCAGTTGTCGATGTTCGAAATTCAGTTAATGAGTTGCCTCCTTGGTTAATCATTTGTCGCTCTGACTCTTGGTTAACCAGTTGTCGATGTTCGAAATTCAGTTAATGAGTTGCCTCCTTGGTTATTCATTTGTCGCTCTGACATTTGGTTAACCAGTTGTCGATGTTCAAATTTCAGTTAATGAGTTGCCTCCTTGGTTAATCATTTGTCGCTCTGACACTTGGTTACCCAGTTGTCGATGTTCGAAATTCAGTTACTGAGTTGCCTCCTTGGTTAATCATTTGTCGCTCTGACTCTTGGTTAACCAGTTGTCGATGTTCAAAATTTCAGTTAATGAGCTGCTCTTATGTTCTATGATTTCCTACCTTGACAACTCATTAACCAGTGTTTCAAACAATGCACCAGGCCATTTGACGACCCCAACTCGGTTCCACAAGCGGGAAGGCAGCACCCCAAGGCACGGTAAGGGGGCCGAATACATTCCCATCCGGAATTCCGTCCCAAATGTGAATGACAAGTTTTCAGTTAATCAGTTGCCTGCTTGGTTACTCATTTGTCGCTCTGACATTTGGTTAACCAGTTGTCGATGTTCAAATCTCAGTTAATGAGTAGCCTCTTTGAAATTTCAGTTAATGAGTTGCCTCTTTGAAATTTCAGTTAATGAGTTGGCCCTTTGGTTACTCATTTGTCCCTGTGTCTTTTGGTTAACCAGTTGTCGATGTTCGAAATTCAGTTAATGAGTTGCCTCCTTGGTTAATCATTTGTCGCTCTGACTCTTGGTTACCCAGTTGTCGATGTTCGAAATTCAGTTAATGAGTTGCCTCCTTGGTTAAGCATTTGTCGCTCTGGCTTTTGGTTAACCAGTTGTCGATGTTCAAAATTTCAGTTAATGAGTTGCCTCTTTGAAATTTCAGTTAATGAGTTGGCCCTTTGGTTACTCATTTGTCCCTGTGTCTTTTGGTTACCCAGTTGTCGATGTTCGAAATTCAGTTAATGAGTTGCCTCCTTGGTTAATCATTTGTCGCTCTGACTCTTGGTTAACCAGTTGTCGATGTTCGAAATTCAGTTACTGAGTTGCCTCCTTGGTTAATCATTTGTCGCTCTGACATTTGGTTAGCCAGTTTTCGATGTTCGAAATTCAGTTAATGAGTTGCCTCCTTGGTTAATCATTTGTCGCTCTGGCTTTTGGTTAACTAGTTGTCGATGTTCAAAATTTCAGTTAATGAGTTGCCTCTTTGAAATTTCAGTTAATGAGTTGGCCCTTTGGTTACTCATTTGTCCCTGTGTCTTTTGGTTAACCAGTTGTCGATGTTCGAAATTCAGTTAATGAGTTGCCTCCTTGGTTAATCATTTGTCGCTCTGGCTTTTGGTTACTCAGTTGTCGATGTTCAAAATTTCAGTTAATGAGTTGCCTCTTTGAAATTTCAGTTAATGAGTTGGCCCTTTGGTTACTCATTTGTCCCTGTGTCTTTTGGTTACCCAGTTGTCGATGTTCGAAATTCAGTTAATGAGTTGCCTCCTTGGTTAATCATTTGTCGCTCTGACTCTTGGTTATCCAGTTGTCGATGTTCAAAATTTCAGTTAATGAGTTGCCTCCTTGGTTAATCATTTGTCGCTCTGACTCTTGGTTTACCAGTTGTCGATGTTCGAAATTCAGTTAATGAGTTGCCTCCTTGGTTAATCATTTGTCGCTCTGGCTTTTGGTTATCCAGTTGTCGATGTTCAAAATTTCAGTTAATGAGTTGCCTCTTTGAAATTTCAGTTATTGAGTTGGCCCTTTGGTTACTCATTTGTCCCTGTGTCTTTTGGTTAACCAGTTGTCGATGTTCGAAATTCAGTTAATGAGTTGCCTCCTTGGTTACTCATTTGTCGCTCTGACTCTTGGTTAACCAGTTGTCGATGTTCGAAATTCAGTTAATGAGTTGCCTCCTTGGTTAATCATTTGTCGCTCTGACTCTTGGTTAACCAGTTGTCGATGTTCGAAATTCAGTTAATGAGTTGCCTCCTTGGTTAATCATTTGTCGCTCTGACTCTTGGTTAACCAGTTGTCGATGTTCAAAATTTCAGTTACTGAGTTGCCTCCTTGGTTAATCATTTGTCGCTCTGACTCTTGGTTAACCAGTTGTCGATGTTCGAAATTCAGTTAATGAGCTGCTCTTATGTTCTATGATTTCCGACCTTGACAACTCATTAACCAGTGTATCAAACAATGCACCAGGCCATTTGACGACCCCAACTCGGTTCCACAAGCGGGAAAGCAGCACCCCAAGCCCCGGTAAGGGGGCCGAATACATTCCCATCCTGAATTCCGTCCCAAATGTGAATGACAAGTTGTCAGTTAATCAGTTGCCTCCTTGGTTAATCATTTGTCGCTCTGACTCTTGGTTAACCAGTTGTCGATGTTCAAAATTTCAGTTACTGAGTTGCCTCCTTGGTTAATCATTTGTCGCTCTGACTTTTGGTTAACCAGTTGTCGATGTTCGAAATTCAGTTAATGAGTTGCCTCCTTGGTTAATCATTTGTCGCTCTGGCTTTTGGTTAACCAGTTGTCGATGTTCAAAATTACAGTTAATGAGTTGCCTCTTTGAAATTTCAGTTAATGAGTTGGCCCTTTGGTTACTCATTTGTCCCTGTGTCTTTTGGTTAACCAGTTGTCGATGTTCGAAATTCAGTTAATGAGTTGCCTCCTTGGTTAATCATTTGTCGCTCTGGCTTTTGGTTAACCAGTTGTCGATGTTCAAAATTTCAGTTATTGAGTTGCCTCCTTGGTTAATCATTTGTCGCTCTGACTCTTGGTTAACCAGTTGTCGATGTTCGAAATTCAGTTAATGAGTTGCCTCCTTGGTTAATCATTTGTCGCTCTGGCTTTTGGTTAACCAGTTGTCGATGTTCGAAATTCAGTTACTGAGTTGCCTCCTTGGTTAATCATTTGTCGCTCTGGCTTTTGGTTAACCAGTTGTCGATGTTCGAAATTCAGTTACTGAGTTGCCTCCTTGGTTAATCATTTGTCGCTCTGGCTTTTGGTTAACCAGTTGTCGATGTTCAAAATTTCAGTTAATGAGTTGCCTCTTTGAAATTTCAGTTATTGAGTTGGCCCTTTGGTTACTCATTTGTCCCTGTGTCTTTTGGTTAACCAGTTGTCGATGTTCGAAATTCAGTTAATGAGTTGCCTCCTTGGTTAATCATTTGTCGCTCTGACTCTTGGTTAACCAGTTGTCGATGTTCGAAATTCAGTTACTGAGTTGCCTCCTTGGTTAATCATTTGTCGCTCTGACTCTTGGTTAACCAGTTGTCGATGTTCAAAATTTCAGTTACTGAGTTGCCTCCTTGGTTAATCATTTGTCGCTCTGGCTTTTGGTTAACCAGTTGTCGATGTTCAAAATTACAGTTAATGAGTTGCCTCTTTGAAATTTCAGTTAATGAGTTGGCCCTTTGGTTACTCATTTGTCCCTGTGTCTTTTGGTTAACCAGTTGTCGATGTTCGAAATTCAGTTAATGAGTTGCCTCCTTGGTTAATCATTTGTCGCTCTGGCTTTTGGTTAACCAGTTGTCGATGTTCAAAATTTCAGTTAATGAGTTGCCTCTTTGAAATTTCAGTTAATGAGTTGGCCCTTTGGTTACTCATTTGTCCCTGTGTCTTTTGGTTACCCAGTTGTCGATGTTCGAAATTCAGTTAATGAGTTGCCTCCTTGGTTAATCATTTGTCGCTCTGACTCTTGGTTAACCAGTTGTCGATGTTCGAAATTCAGTTAATGAGTTGCCTCCTTGGTTAATCATTTGTCGCTCTGGCTTTTGGTTAACCAGTTGTCGATGTTCAAAATTTCAGTTATTGAGTTGCCTCTTTGAAATTTCAGTTAATGAGTTGGCCCTTTGGTTACTCATTTGTCCCTGTGTCTTTTGGTTACCCAGTTGTCGATGTTCGAAATTCAGTTAATGAGTTGCCTCCTTGGTTAATCATTTGTCGCTCTGACATTTGGTTAACCAGTTGTCGATGTTCGAAATTCAGTTAATGAGTTGCCTCTTTGAAATTTCAGTTAATGAGTTGGCCCTTTGGTTACTCATTTGTCCCTGTGTCTTTTGGTTAACCAGTTGTCGATGTTCGAAATTCAGTTAATGAGTTGCCTCCTTGGTTAATCATTTGTCGCTCTGACTCTTGGTTACCCAGTTGTCGATGTTCGAAATTCAGTTAATGAGTTGCCTCCTTGGTTAATCATTTGTCGCCCTGACTCTTGGTTAACCAGTTGTTGATGTTCGAAATTCAGTTAATGAGTTGCCTCCTTGGTTAATCATTTGTCCCTGTGTCTTTTGGTTATCCAGTTGTCGATGTTCAAAATTTCAGTTAATGAGTTGCCTCTTTGAAATTTCAGTTAATGAGTTGGCCCTTTGGTTACTCATTTGTCCCTGTGTCTTTTGGTTACCCAGTTGTCGATGTTCGAAATTCAGTTAATGAGTTGCCTCCTTGGTTACTCATTTGTCGCTCTGACATTTGGTTAACCAGTTGTCGATGTTCGAAATTCAGTTAATGAGTTGCCTCTTTGAAATTTCAGTTAATGAGTTGGCCCTTTGGTTACTCATTTGTCCCTGTGTCTTTTGGTTAACCAGTTGTCGATGTTCGAAATTCAGTTAATGAGTTGCCTCCTTGGTTAATCATTTGTCGCTCTGACTCTTGGTTACCCAGTTGTCGATGTTCGAAATTCAGTTAATGAGTTGCCTCCTTGGTTAATCATTTGTCGCCCTGACTCTTGGTTAACCAGTTGTTGATGTTCGAAATTCAGTTACTGAGTTGCCTCCTTGGTTAATCATTTGTCCCTGTGTCTTTTGGTTACCCAGTTGTCGATGTTCAAAATTTCAGTTAATGAGTTGCTCTTATGTTCTATGATTTCCGACCTTGACAACTCATTAACCAGTGTTTCAAACAATGCACCAGGCCATTTGACGACCCCAACTCGGTTCCACAAGCGGGAAAGCAGCACCCCCAAGCCCCGGTAAGGCGGCCGAATACATTCCCATCCTGAATTCCGTCCCAAATGTGAATGACAAGTTTTCAGTTAATCATTTGCCACCTTGGTTCATCATTTGCCACTCTGACTTTTGGTTTCCCAGTTGTCAGTTTTCACATTTCAGTTACTGAGTTGACTTTGTCTTTCTCACTCTGTGTATCTCTATCTTCTCTCTGTCTCTCTCAGTGTATGCGAGTGTCTGTGTGTGTTCCACTGCCGCCCGGCCAACCGGGTCCAAAGGCCCGCCACGTTACACACGAAAAACCCCAGTCTCGCTTCGGAGCGACGGGCACCCGGCTTCTCGGTGTCGGACCGACTCCGTTCAGATACCGTTGGATGCCCCTTGCCCCTGGCTTGCTCTGACAGCCGGCGCGTGCAGGCCGCCCCCTGCCCCGCCGTCTCAGTGGTCGGAAAGCGGTCTCCAGCCAACGGCTGTACCTCGGCCGCGGAAAGGGGCAGCTACACAAGCGAGGTACTGCTCTGTGCGGCCCCGCCACCCCGTTCAGCTGCCGTTGTTCCCGACCGGATCGGACTTTCCTTCCCGACGTTATCCCCGATAAGCTGCCGCTGACCGACGGCCCGTCAGCCGCTGCGGGACGGCGACACTTTCCCGAACTCGCCCGGGGCCACTTCGGCAATATAGTGTGCGCCGGAGCCGGGGCTTTCCAACGAGCCATCCCCGAACGAAATCGGACACGGGAGTCGGGAGCGACAGGCGTTCGACTGGTGCCGGGCAACCGGGTCCAAACGCCCGCCTTGTTAAACACACGTACACCCCAGGCTCGATTCGGAGCGACGGGCACCCGGCTTCCCGGTGTCGGACCGACTCCGTTCAGATACCGTTGGATGCCCCTTGCCCCTGGCTTGCTCTGGCAGCCGGCGCGTGCAGGCCGCCCCCCGCCCCGCCGTCTCAGTGGTCGGAAAGTGGTCTCCAGCCAACGGCTGTACCTCGGCCGGGGAAAGGGGCAGCTACACAAGCCAGGCACTGGTCTGTGCGGGCCCGCCACCCCGTTCGGCTGCCGTTGATCCGGACCGGATCGGACTTTCCCTCCCGAAGTTATGCCCGATAAGCTGCCGCTGACCGGCGGCCCGTCAGCCGCTGCGGGATGGCGACACTTTGCCGAACTTGCCGGGGTCCAGGCCGATAATATAGTGTGCGCCAGCGCCGCGGCTTTCCAACGAGCCCTCCCTGACCGAAATCGGACACGGGAGTCCAGAGCGATAGGCGTTCGACTGCCGGCCGGCCAAACACAGGCAATCTCCCGTCGTTGCGGACCCGCTCCAGGACAACCGGGTCCAAACGCCCGCCTCGTTACACGCACGAAAACACCTGCCTCGATTCGGAGCGACGGGCACCCGGCTTCCCGGTGTCGGACCGACTCCGTTCCGGAACCACTGGATGCCCCTTGCCCCTGGCTTGCTAGGACAGCCGGCGCCTCAAGGTGGGCCCCCGCGGCTCCGGCTCAGCAGTCGGAAAGCGGTCTCCAGCCAACGGCTGTACCTCGGCCGGGGAAAGGGGCAGCTACACAAGAGAGGTACTGCTCTGTGCGGGCCCGCCACTCCGTTCGGTGGCAGTTGACCCCGCCCGGATCGGACTTTCCTTCCCGAAGTTGTCCCCGATACGCTGCCGCTGACCGACGGGGCGGCAGCCGGTACGGGTCGGCGACACTTTCCCGACGTTGCCGGGATCCAGTCCGATAATATAGTGTGCGCCAACGCCGGGGCTTTCCAACGAGCCCTCCCTGGCCGAAATCGGACAAGGGAGTCCGGAGCGAAAGGCGTTCGACTGCCGGCCGGCCAAACTCAGGCAACCTCCCGCCGTTGCGGACCCGCTCCCGGACACCCGGGTCCAAACGGCCGCCCCGTTACACGCACGAAAACACCGGGCTCGATTCGGAGCGACGGGCACCCGGCTTCCCGGTGTCGGACCGACACCCTTCCGGTACCACTGGATGCCCCTTGCCCCTGGCTTGCTAGGACAGCCGGTGCGTCAAGGTGCGCCCCCGCGACTCCGGCTCAGCAGTCGGAAAGCGGTCTCCAGCCAACAGCTGCACCTCGGCCGGGGAAAGGGGCAGCTACACAAGCCAGGTACTGGTCTGTGCGGGCCCGCCACCCCGTTCAGTGGCAGTTGACCCCGCCCGGATCGGACTTTCCTTCCCGAAGTTATCCCCGATAAGCTGCCGCTGACCGACGGGGCGGCAGCCGGTACGGGTCGGCGACACTTTCCCGAACTTGCCGGGATCCAGTCCGACAATATAGTGTGCGCGAGCGCCGGGGCTTTCCAACGAGCCCTCCCTGACCGAAATCGGACACGGGATTCCGGAGCGAAAGGCGTTCGACTGCCGGCCGGCCAAACTCAGGCAACCTCCCGCCGTTGCGGACACGCTCCCGGACAACCGGGTCCAAACGCCCGCCCAGTTACACGCACGAAAACACCGGGCTCGATTCGGAGAGACGGGCACCCGGCTTCCCGGTGTCGGACCGACTCCGTTCCGGTACCACTGGATGCCCCTTGCCCCTGGCTTGCTAGTACAGCCGGCGCGTCAAGGTGGATCCCCGCGGCACCGGCTCAGCAGTCGGAAAGCGGTCTCCAGCCAACGGCTGTACCTCGGCCGGGCCAAGAGGCAGCTACACAAGCCCGCTACTGGTCTGTGCGGCCCCGCCACCCCGTTCAGTCGCAGTTCACCCCGACCGGATCGGACTTTCCGTCCCGAAGTTATCCCCGATAAGCTGCCGCTGACCGACGGGGCGGCAGCCGGAACGGGACTGCGACACTTCCCCGAACTTGCCGGGGTCCAGTCCGATAATATAGTGTGCGCCAGCGTCGGGGCTTTCCAACGAGCCCTCCCAGACCGAAATCGGACACGGGAGTTCGGAGCCAGAGGCGTTCGACTGCCGGCCGGCCAAACCCAGGCAATCTCCCGCCGTTGGGGACCCGCTCCCGGACAACCGGGTCCAAACGCCCGCCCAGTTACACGCACGAAAACCCCGGGCTCGATTCGGAGCGACGGGCACCCGACTTCCCGGTGCCGGACCGACTCCGTTCTGGTACCACTGGATGCCCCTTGCCCCTGGCTTGCTCGGACAGCCGGCGCGTCAAGGTGGGTCCCCGCGGCACC
>NW_028225704.1:37500-62500 GCF_052327205.1 Somniosus microcephalus | reverse complement strand
CGAAACCAACTGCCGTGCGCACACACACACATCACCTTCTCGGTGCACCGTTCAAATTCCACCCCAACTCCTCCAACTCGGGCTCTCTGACCGATCTAAACTCGTTTGCTATCCCGGACCGGTGCGACTGTTTTGCCTGTTCGTGCGAGTTCGGCGAGTTTTTGTTTGGAATGTAACCTCTCGCCCGCGCAAGAGGCGCCGGACGCGGCCGACCATGGCTCCGGGCAGATGCAAGAAGCAAACCCCGGGAAGCTCTCCTGCTGGTGTGTGTGCGTGTGTAACAGTACAAAAAAAGCCGACACAACGAAAGCCCACCTTGCCGGGCTCGCGACCAGGCCGACCGTCCAATACGATGCAAACGACACAACTCGGACCATTAGCACACCACTTTGTGTGAGGCACAGAAGGGTTTTTTGGTGTTTTTGCATCAGGCTGAGCTCGCGCACGCGCGCGGAACCACCGTCAGGACGGAAGACCAACCAAGTCGCGAGAACACGCTCGGGGTAAAGCTAGCGAAATACGACCTTTCTTTATTAGCCACCACCACCATCACCACCACCACCACCAACAATCGCTTTGTCTTGCTGGGCACATGGCCTCCCCACCACAGAGAGGTTGGTGCCGGGTTCAACTTAATTGTGTTTGCAACCGGTAACCGTCAAGGCAAGAAAAACCACTCACACAACAACAACCTACACCACGCGTGCGTGTGTCTGTCTGCGTGCGCGTTTCTTTGCTGAAATTTGCCAGAGAAATAGCGTCTTCAGCTAGCAGAACGGGACGCACTGAGCACACAAGATTTCGTGCACAAGACGCGGACACCCGCTCCGCTGCCTGAATAGGACCACTGAGAATCACAGGACGTCTCGGACTCACGCGAAAGAGTTTCAAGGACAAAGAGAAGGGCGCGGCCAAGGAAGAAAACACCGGGAGCTGCGCCGACACCCTCTCTCTGACTCGCCGTGTGCATGCCCGTCTTGTCACCAGCGACAGAAACGAGAGGAAACCCTGAAATAGCCTGAACACCAGCCTCTCTCTATACTGGGCCGACCCGGGGACTCCCACTACGGACGCGAGTCACCAAATCGGTCGTACGGGCCCACTGAGCGCACGACACAGGGGAATCTCGTTGCAAACACTGCGTGTGCATACGTTGCTCACAAAGCTCAATGGGGTCACAGGCCCTGACCCGCTCAGAGGCACCTGTGTGACAAGACAACAAATGGAACTCGCTGGAATGTTTCTGCTGTCTTGTCATTTTAGACGGACCCACTGAGCGCACAACACAGTGGAACTCTCTGACAAA
This sequence comes from Somniosus microcephalus, assembly GCF_052327205.1. Taxonomy (NCBI): domain Eukaryota; kingdom Metazoa; phylum Chordata; class Chondrichthyes; order Squaliformes; family Somniosidae; genus Somniosus; species Somniosus microcephalus. Next base: position 61,194 of record NW_028225704.1, on the reverse strand, counting down.
CACTGCTTGTGCGTTAGCCCCAGTAAACAACTCAGTGGGGTCACAGGCCCTGACCCGTTCAGAGGCACCTGTGTGACAAGACAACAAATGAAACTCGCTGGAATGTTTCTGCTGTCTTGTCATTTTAGACGGACCCACTGAGCGCACAACACAGTGGAATCTGACAAAACACTGCTTGTGCATTAGCCCCAGTAAACAACTCAGTGGGCTCACAGGCCCTGACCCGTTCAGAGGCACCTGTGTGACAAGACAACAAATGGAACTCGCTGGAATGTTTCTGCTGTCTTGTCATTTTAGACGGACCCACTGAGCGCACAACACAGTGGGATCTGACAAAACACTGCTTGTGCATTAGCCCCAGTAAACAACTCAGTGGGGTCACAGGCCCTGACCCGTTCAGAGGCACCTGTGTGACAAGACAACAAATGAAACTTTAAAGACGCTGGCATGTACGTCTTGTTTCTGCTGTCTTGGACGGGCCCACTGAGCGCACAACACAGGGGAACTTGGTGCAAACACTGCGTGTGCATAAGCCATAAAACACAAGCTCAGTGGGGTCACAGGCCCTGACCGGTTCAGAGGCACCTGTGTGACAGACAGCAAATGAAACTTAGACGCTGGAATTATTTATATGTTTCTGCTGTCTGTCTACGATTTCAGATTCACACTTAGAGTTTTTTGTCATTAAGTCATAAAAGCCACAAAACCATTTTAATATGACTTTCCAATACTCTTTGAAAGGTCTCTATATTGATAAAATGAGCCTTTTAGCAAAGTAACACTTTTCGGGCATTTTCAAAGTGCTCCCGCTGAGTGAATTTTGTTCTGAAAATCGTGTTCCCGAAAATCTCCGGGCACCCCGCCAACCCCCCCTGCCAGAAATGACAAGTGTCAAATCAGCGGGTCAAACGGCCACCTCTATCCGACCAGGAGCACCCAAATCGCCGCAAATGGCACTTTTTTTTTTCTTCATCGGGACTTCCGACTAGGTTAATGATTTCCCAAGCTGCAACTCATAAACTATGTCCTGAGACACTTGCCAGAAATGACACATGTCAATTTGGCGGTAGCAACTCACTTTCCCAAGCCGGAAAGCATCACCCGAGGCCGGCGTGAAGCGGCCGAATCTTTTCTCACCGGACTTCCGTGATTTGGTTAATCATGTCTCGAAATCAAAAAATGCACATGTCAATTTGCCGGGAGCAACTCACTTTCCCAGGCCGGGAAGCAACACCCGAGGCCCGCAAAAGGCGGCCGAATATTTTCTCATCGGACTTCCATATTTTGGGGGTTGGATTCTCTCCCGCATTCCAGCCCCCTGGCCACGGGTCGCTCATTCACTTTCAGCCCGGGCCTTGCCAATTTGGTTAATCAGTTAGCCATGCACCAGACTCGGCCTCGCCTTTTTCATTTATGGTTAATGATGTGCCCAGGCTGGGACTTAGTCTCTCCAGCAGCCAAAACTTTTCACTGGTTAATGAGGTGCCCAGCCCGGCACTTAGTCTCTCTCCCCAGCAAGCTTACTTGGTCGGCCGACATTTGGATCCATTTTCGGGGCTTAATCGGGTCGAATACGGTCCCTTACGCAAGGGGAGCCGAAGCCCCGGCCTCTGCCAGGCGTCAGGCTGCCGTTTTTTAAGCCCGACCAAAAACCCGAAAATTGGTTAAAAATGGAAATAAATTTCCACCCAAAAAGGGTTAAAAGTCGGTTGGACGGCAGCCCGGGTCGGTCTCTGCAGACCTGGAGGCCCTAGACAGTAATCTGGAAAACAGATAAAGTCTCGAGAAACCACCTCCTACCATTCTCCAGGTACCCCGCCAATCCCCCCTGCCAGAAATGACAAGTGTCAAATCAGCGGGACGGATTTGACTTTTGTGACCGACCGCTGGAACTTTTTTCGGCTACAGGCAGTCAAATTTTTCTCCTTCCGGACTTCCAGTACAACTTTGAACGGCCATATCTCCGCACTCCCGCGTCGGAGCCAAGCCGTTTTTACACCGTTAGACGCGGCTTCCCGTGCCCGTTCGAATGCCGCCCTGCTCGGCGGAAAAGGAGAATTTTTTTATTTTTCGGCCGATTTCGGGAAAAAAAATTCCCGCTCTGAACTCGGATTTTTCGGCTTTAATCGTTTCGTATACGGTCCCTTACGCAAGGGAGCCGAAGCCCCGGCCTCTGCCGGGCGTCAGGCTGCCGTTTTTAAGCCCGACCAAAAACCCGAAAATTGGTTAAAAATGGAAATAAATTTCCACCCAAAAAGGGTTAAAAGTCGGTTGGACGGCAGCCCGGGTCGGTCTCTGCAGACCTGGAGGCCCTAGACAGTAATCTGGAAAACAGATAAAGTCTCGAAAAACCACCTCCTACCATTCTCCAGGTACCCCGCCAATCCCCCCTGCCAGAAATGACAAGTGTCAAATCAGCGGGACGGATTTGACTTTTGTGACCGACCGCTGGAACTTTTTTCGGCTACAGGCAGTCAAATTTTTCTCCTTCCGGACTTCCAGTACAACTTTGAACGGCCATATCTCCGCACTCCCGCGTCGGAGCCAAGCCGTTTTTACACCGTTAGACGCGGCTTCCCGTGCCCGTTCGAATGCCACCCTGCTCGGCGGAAAAGGAGACATTTTTTTTTTTCCGGCCGTTTTCGGGAAAAAATTTTCCCGCTCTGAACTCCGATTTTACGCCTTTAATCGATTCGGAGACGGTCGCTTACGCAAGGGAGGCGAAGCCCGGGCCTCTGCCGGGCGTCAGCCTGCCGTATGTAAGCCCGTCCGAAGCATGAGTTCCCACTTTTGGTTATACAGTTGTCAATTTTAAAATTTCAGTTAATCAGTTGCCTGCTTGGTTAATCATTTGTCGCTCTGACATTTGGTTAACCAGTTGTCGATGTTCGAAATTCAGTTACTGAGTTGCCTCTTTGAAATTTCAGTTAATGAGTTGGCCCTTTGGTTACTCATTTGTCCCTGTGTCTTTTGGTTAACCAGTTGTCGATGTTCGAAATTCAGTTAATGAGTTGCCTCCTTGGTTAATCATTTGTCGCCCTGACTCTTGGTTAACCAGTTGTCGATGTTCGAAATTCAGTTAATGAGTTGCCTCCTTGGTTTTTCATTTGTCGCTCTGACATTTGGTTAACCAGTTGTCGATGTTCGAAATTCAGTTAATGAGTTGCCTCCTTGGTTACTCATTTGTCGCTCTGGCTTTTGGTTAACCAGTTGTCGATGTTCAAAATTTCAGTTAATGAGTTGCCTCTTTGAAATTTCAGTTAATGAGTTGGCCCTTTGGTTACTCATTTGTCCCTGTGTCTTTTGGTTAACCAGTTGTCGATGTTCAAAATTTCAGTTAATGAGCTGCTCTTATGTTCTATGATTTCCTACCTTGACAACTCATTAACCAGTGTTTCAAACAATGCACCAGGCCATTTGACGACCCCAACTCGGTTCCACAAGCGGGAAAGCAGCACCCCAAGGCCCGGTAAGGGGGCCGAATACATTCCCATCGTGAATTCCGTCCCAAATGTGAATGACAAGTTTTCAGTTAATCAGTTGCCTGCTTGGTTACTCATTTGTCGCTCTGACATTTGGTTAACCAGTTGTCGATGTTCAAATTTCAGTTAATGAGTAGCCTCTTTGAAATTTCAGTTAATGAGTTGGCCCTTTGGTTACTCATTTGTCCCTGTGTCTTTTGGTTACCCAGTTGTCGATGTTCGAAATTCAGTTAATGAGTTGCCTCCTTGGTTAATCATTTGTCGCTCTGACTCTTGGTTAACCAGTTGTCGATGTTCGAAATTCAGTTAATGAGTTGCCTCCTTGGTTAATCATTTGTCGCTCTGACATTTGGTTAGCCAGTTTTCGATGTTCGAAATTCAGTTAATGAGTTGCCTCCTTGGTTAATCATTTGTCGCTCTGGCTTTTGGTTAACCAGTTGTCGATGTTCAAAATTTCAGTTAATGAGTTGCCTCTTTGAAATTTCAGTTAATGAGTTGGCCCTTTGGTTACTCATTTGTCCCTGTGTCTTTTGGTTACCCAGTTGTCGATGTTCGAAATTCAGTTAATGAGTTGCCTCCTTGGTTAATCATTTGTCGCTCTGGCTTTTGGTTAACCAGTTGTCGATGTTCAAAATTTCAGTTAATGAGCTGCTCTTATGTTCTATGATTTCCTACCTTGACAACTCATTAACCAGTGTTTCAAACAATGCACCAGGCCATTTGACGACCCCAACTCGGTTCCACAAGCGGGAAAGCAGCACCCCAAGGCCCGGTAAGGGGGCCGAATACATTCCCATCGTGAATTCCGTCCCAAATGTGAATGACAAGTTTTCAGTTAATCAGTTGCCTGCTTGGTTACTCATTTGTCGCTCTGACATTTGGTTAACCAGTTGTCGATGTTCAAAATTTCAGTTATTGAGTTGCCTCTTTGAAATTTCAGTTAATGAGTTGGCCCTTTGGTTACTCATTTGTCCCTGTGTCTTTTGGTTACCCAGTTGTCGATGTTCGAAATTCAGTTAATGAGTTGCCTCCTTGGTTAATCATTTGTCGCCCTGACTCTTGGTTAACCAGTTGTCGATGTTCGAAATTCAGTTAATGAGTTGCCTCCTTGGTTAATCATTTGTCGCTCTGACATTTGGTTAACCAGTTGTCGATGTTCGAAATTCAGTTAATGAGTTGCCTCCTTGGTTAATCATTTGTCGCTCTGGCTTTTGGTTAACCAGTTGTCGATGTTCAAAATTTCAGTTAATGAGTTGCCTCTTTGAAATTTCAGTTACTAAGTTGGCCCTTTGGTTACTCATTTGTCCCTGTGTCTTTTGGTTAACCAGTTGTCGATGTTCGAAATTCAGTTAATGAGTTGCCTCCTTGGTTAATCATTTGTCCCTGTGTCTTTTGGTTAACCAGTTGTCGATGTTCAAAATTTCAGTTAATGAGCTGCTCTTATGTTCTATGATTTCCTACCTTGACAACTCATTAACCAGTGTTTCAAACAATGCACCAGGCCATTTGACGACCCCAACTCGGTTCCACAAGCGGGAAAGCAGCACCCCAAGGCCCGGTAAGGGGGCCGAATACATTCCCATCGTGAATTCCGTCCCTAATGTGAATGACAAGTTTTCAGTTAATCAGTTGCCTGCTTGGTTACTCATTTGTCGCTCTGACATTTGGTTAACCAGTTGTCGATGTTCAAATTTCAGTTAATGAGTAGCCTCTTTGAAATTTCAGTTAATGAGTTGGCCCTTTGGTTACTCATTTGTCCCTGTGTCTTTTGGTTACCCAGTTGTCGATGTTCGAAATTCAGTTAATGAGTTGCCTCCTTGGTTAATCATTTGTCGCCCTGACTCTTGGTTAACCAGTTGTCGATGTTCGAAATTCAGTTAATGAGTTGCCTTCTTGGTTTATCATTTGTCGCTCTGACATTTGGTTAACCAGTTGTCGATGTTCGAAATTCAGTTAATGAGTTGCCTCCTTGGTTACTCATTTGTCGCTCTGGCTTTTGGTTAACCAGTTGTCGATGTTCAAAATTTCAGTTAATGAGTTGCCTCTTTGAAATTTCAGTTAATGAGTTGGCCCTTTGGTTACTCATTTGTCCCTGTGTCTTTTGGTTAACCAGTTGTCGATGTTCGAAATTCAGTTACTAAGTTGCCTCCTTGGTTATTCATTTGTCGCTCTGGCTTTTGGTTAACCAGTTGTCGATGTTCAAAATTTCAGTTAATGAGCTGCTCTTATGTTCTATGATTTCCTACCTTGACAACTCATTAACCAGTGTTTCAAACAATGCACCAGGCCATTTGACGACCCCAACTCGGTTCCACAAGCGGGAAAGCAGCACCCCAAGGCCCGGTAAGGGGGCCGAATACATTCCCATCGTGAATTCCGTCCCAAATGTGAATGACAAGTTTTCAGTTAATCAGTTGCCTGCTTGGTTACTCATTTGTCGCTCTGACATTTGGTTAACCAGTTGTCGATGTTCAAAATTTCAGTTATTGAGTTGCCTCTTTGAAATTTCAGTTAATGAGTTGGCCCTTTGGTTACTCATTTGTCCCTGTGTCTTTTGGTTACCCAGTTGTCGATGTTCGAAATTCAGTTAATGAGTTGCCTCCTTGGTTAATCATTTGTCGCCCTGACTCTTGGTTAACCAGTTGTCGATGTTCGAAATTCAGTTAATGAGTTGCCTCCTTGGTTAATCATTTGTCGCTCTGACATTTGGTTAACCAGTTGTCGATGTTCGAAATTCAGTTAATGAGTTGCCTCCTTGGTTAATCATTTGTCGCTCTTGCTTTTGGTTGACCAGTTGTCGATGTTCAAAATTTCAGTTAATGAGTTGCCTCTTTGAAATTTCAGTTACTAAGTTGGCCCTTTGGTTACTCATTTGTCCCTGTGTCTTTTGGTTAACCAGTTGTCGATGTTCGAAATTCAGTTAATGAGTTGCCTCCTTGGTTAATCATTTGTCGCTCTGACTCTTGGTTAACCAGTTGTCGATGTTCGAAATTCAGTTAATGAGTTGCCTCCTTGGTTAATCATTTGTCGCTCTGACTCTTGGTTAATCAGTTGTCGATGTTCGAAATTCAGTTATTGAGTTGCCTCCTTGGTTAATCATTTGTCGCTCTGGCTTTTGGTTAACCAGTTGTCGATGTTCAAAATTTCAGTTAATGAGTTGCCTCTTTGAAATTTCAGTTAATGAGTTGGCCCTTTGGTTACTCATTTGTCCCTGTGTCTTTTGGTTACCCAGTTGTCGATGTTCGAAATTCAGTTAATGAGTTGCCTCCTTGGTTAATCATTTGTCGCCCTGACTCTTGGTTAACCAGTTGTCGATGTTCGAAATTCAGTTAATGAGTTGCCTCCTTGGTTAATCATTTGTCGCTCTGGCTTTTGGTTATCCAGTTGTCGATGTTCGAAATTCAGTTACTGAGTTGCCTCCTTGGTTAATCATTTGTCGCTCTGACATTTGGTTATCCAGTTGTCGATGTTCGAAATTCAGTTAATGAGTTGCCTCCTTGGTTAATCATTTGTCGCTCTGGCTTTTGGTTATCCAGTTGTCGATGTTCAAAATTTCAGTTATTGAGTTGCCTCTTTGAAATTTCAGTTATTGAGTTGGCCCTTTGGTTACTCATTTGTCCCTGTGTCTTTTGGTTAACCAGTTGTCGATGTTCGAAATTCAGTTACTGAGTTGCCTCCTTGGTTAATCATTTGTCGCTCTGACTCTTGGTTAACCAGTTGTCGATGTTCAAAATTTCAGTTAATGAGCTGCTCTTATGTTCTATGATTTCCGACCTTGACAACTCATTAACCAGTGTTTCAAACAATGCACCAGGCCATTTGACGACCCCAACTCGGTTCCACAAGCGGGAAAGCAGCACCCCAAGGCCCGGTAAGGGGGCCGAATACATTCCCATCGTGAATTCCGTCCCAAATGTGAATGACAAGTTTTCAGTTAATCAGTTGCCTGCTTGGTTACTCATTTGTCGCTCTGACATTTGGTTACCCAGTTGTCGATGTTCAAAATTTCAGTTAATGAGTTGCCTCTTTGAAATTTCAGTTAATGAGTTGGCCCTTTGGTTACTCATTTGTCCCTGTGTCTTTTGGTTACCCAGTTGTCGATGTTCGAAATTCAGTTAATGAGTTGCCTCCTTGGTTAATCATTTGTCGCCCTGACTCTTGGTTAACCAGTTGTCGATGTTCGAAATTCAGTTAATGAGTTGCCTCCTTGGTTAATCATTTGTCGCTCTGGCTTTTGGTTATCCAGTTGTCGATGTTCGAAATTCAGTTACTGAGTTGCCTCCTTGGTTAATCATTTGTCGCTCTGACATTTGGTTATCCAGTTGTCGATGTTCGAAATTCAGTTAATGAGTTGCCTCCTTGGTTAATCATTTGTCGCTCTGGCTTTTGGTTATCCAGTTGTCGATGTTCAAAATTTCAGTTATTGAGTTGCCTCTTTGAAATTTCAGTTAATGAGTTGGCCCTTTGGTTACTCATTTGTCCCTGTGTCTTTTGGTTAACCAGTTGTCGATGTTCGAAATTCAGTTACTGAGTTGCCTCCTTGGTTAATCATTTGTCGCTCTGACTCTTGGTTAACCAGTTGTCGATGTTCAAAATTTCAGTTAATGAGCTGCTCTTATGTTCTATGATTTCCGACCTTGACAACTCATTAACCAGTGTTTCAAACAATGCACCAGGCCATTTGACGACCCCAACTCGGTTCCACAAGCGGGAAAGCAGCACCCCAAGGCCCGGTAAGGGGGCCGAATACATTCCCATCGTGAATTCCGTCCCAAATGTGAATGACAAGTTTTCAGTTAATCAGTTGCCTGCTTGGTTACTCATTTGTCGCTCTGACATTTGGTTAACCAGTTGTCGATGTTCAAATTTCAGTTAATGAGTAGCCTCTTTGAAATTTCAGTTAATGAGTTGGCCCTTTGGTTACTCATTTGTCCCTGTGTCTTTTGGTTACCCAGTTGTCGATGTTCGAAATTCAGTTAATGAGTTGCCTCCTTGGTTAATCATTTGTCGCTCTGACTCTTGGTTAACCAGTTGTCGATGTTCGAAATTCAGTTAATGAGTTGCCTCCTTGGTTAATCATTTGTCGCTCTGACATTTGGTTAGCCAGTTGTCGATGTTCGAAATTCAGTTAATGAGTTGCCTCCTTGGTTAATCATTTGTCGCTCTGGCTTTTGGTTAACCAGTTGTCGATGTTCAAAATTTCAGTTAATGAGTTGCCTCTTTGAAATTTCAGTTAATGAGTTGGCCCTTTGGTTACTCATTTGTCCCTGTGTCTTTTGGTTAACCAGTTGTCGATGTTCGAAATTCAGTTAATGAGTTGCCTCCTTGGTTAATCATTTGTCGCTCTGGCTTTTGGTTAACCAGTTGTCGATGTTCAAAATTTCAGTTAATGAGTTGCCTCTTTGAAATTTCAGTTAATGAGTTGGCCCTTTGGTTACTCATTTGTCCCTGTGTCTTTTGGTTAACCAGTTGTCGATGTTCGAAATTCAGTTAATGAGTTGCCTCCTTGGTTAATCATTTGTCGCTCTGGCTTTTGGTTAACCAGTTGTCGATGTTCAAAATTTCAGTTAATGAGCTGCTCTTATGTTCTATGATTTCCTACCTTGACAACTCATTAACCAGTGTTTCAAACAATGCACCAGGCCATTTGACGACCCCAACTCGGTTCCACAAGCGGGAAAGCAGCACCCCAAGGCCCGGTAAGGGGGCCGAATACATTCCCATCGTGAATTCCGTCCCAAATGTGAATGACAAGTTTTCAGTTAATCAGTTGCCTGCTTGGTTACTCATTTGTCGCTCTGACATTTGGTTAGCCAGTTGTCGATGTTCAAAATTTCAGTTAATGAGTTGCCTCTTTGAAATTTCAGTTACTGAGTTGGCCCTTTGGTTACTCATTTGTCCCTGTGTCTTTTGGTTAACCAGTTGTCGATGTTCGAAATTCAGTTAATGAGTTGCCTCCTTGGTTAATCATTTGTCGCTCTGACATTTGGTTAACCAGTTGTCGATGTTCGAAATTCAGTTATTGAGTTGCCTCCTTGGTTAATCATTTGTCGCTCTGGCTTTTGGTTAACCAGTTGTCGATGTTCAAAATTTCAGTTACTGAGTTGCCTCTTTGAAATTTCAGTTAATGAGTTGCCTCCTTGGTTAATCATTTGTCGCTCTGACTCTTGGTTAACCAGTTGTCGATGTTCGAAATTCAGTTAATGAGTTGCCTCCTTGGTTAACCATTTGTCGCTCTGACATTTGGTTAACCAGTTGTCGATGTTCGAAATTCAGTTAATGAGTTGCCTCCTTGGTTAATCATTTGTCGCTGTGGCTTTTGGTTAACCAGTTGTCGATGTTCAAAATTTCAGTTAATGAGCTGCTCTTATGTTCTATGATTTCCTACCTTGACAACTCATTAACCAGTGTTTCAAACAATGCACCAGGCCATTTGACGACCCCAACTCGGTTCCACAAGCGGGAAAGCAGCACCCCAAGGCCCGGTAAGGGGGCCGAATACATTCCCATCGTGAATTCCGTCCCAAATGTGAATGACAAGTTTTCAGTTAATCAGTTGCCTGCTTGGTTACTCATTTGTCGCTCTGACATTTGGTTAACCAGTTGTCGATGTTCAAAATTTCAGTTAATGAGTTGCCTCTTTGAAATTTCAGTTAATGAGTTGGCCCTTTGGTTACTCATTTGTCCCTGTGTCTTTTGGTTACCCAGTTGTCGATGTTCGAAATTCAGTTACTGAGTTGCCTCCTTGGTTAATCATTTGTCGCTCTGACTCTTGGTTAACCAGTTGTCGATGTTCGAAATTCAGTTAATGAGTTGCCTCCTTGGTTAATCATTTGTCGCTCTGACATTTGGTTAACCAGTTGTCGATGTTCGAAATTCAGTTAATGAGTTGCCTCCTTGGTTAATCATTTGTCGCTCTGGCTTTTGGTTAACCAGTTGTCGATGTTCAAAATTACAGTTAGTGAGTTGCCTCTTTGAAATTTCAGTTAATGAGTTGGCCCTTTGGTTACTCATTTGTCCCTGTGTCTTTTGGTTAACCAGTTGTCGATGTTCGAAATTCAGTTAATGAGTTGCCTCCTTGGTTAATCATTTGTCGCTCTGACTCTTGGTTAACCAGTTGTCGATGTTCAAAATTTCAGTTAATGAGCTGCTCTTATGTTCTATGATTTCCTACCTTGACAACTCATTAACCAGTGTTTCAAACAATGCACCAGGCCATTTGACGACCCCAACTCGGTTCCACAAGCGGGAAAGCAGCACCCCAAGGCCCGGTAAGGGGGCCGAATAAATTCCCATCGTGAATTCCGTCCCAAATGTGAATGACAAGTTTTCAGTTAATCAGTTGCCTGCTTGGTTACTCATTTGTCGCTCTGACATTTGGTTAACCAGTTGTCGATGTTCAAATTTCAGTTAATGAGTTGCCTCTTTGAAATTTCAGTTAATGAGTTGGCCCTTTGGTTACTCATTTGTCCCTGTGTCTTTTGGTTACCCAGTTGTCGATGTTCGAAATTCAGTTAATGAGTTGCCTCCTTGGTTAATCATTTGTCGCTCTGACTCTTGGTTAACCAGTTGTCGATGTTCGAAATTCAGTTAATGAGTTGCCTCCTTGGTTAATCATTTGTCGCTCTGACATTTGGTTAGCCAGTTTTCGATGTTCGAAATTCAGTTAATGAGTTGCCTCCTTGGTTAATCATTTGTCGCTCTGGCTTTTGGTTAGCCAGTTGTCGATGTTCAAAATTTCAGTTACTGAGTTGCCTCTTTGAAATTTCAGTTAATGAGTTGGCCCTTTGGTTACTCATTTGTCCCTGTGTCTTTTGGTTAACCAGTTGTCGATGTTCGAAATTCAGTTAATGAGTTGCCTCCTTGGTTAATCATTTGTCGCTCTGGCTTTTGGTTAACCAGTTGTCGATGTTCAAAATTTCAGTTAATGAGCTGCTCTTATGTTCTATGATTTCCGACCTTGACAACTCATTAACCAGTGTTTCAAACAATGCACCAGGCCATTTGACGACCCCAACTCGGTTCCACAAGCGGGAAAGCAGCACCCCAAGGCCCGGTAAGGGGGCCGAATACATTCCCATCGTGAATTCCGTCCCTAATGTGAATGACAAGTTTTCAGTTAATCAGTTGCCTGCTTGGTTACTCATTTGTCGCTCTGACATTTGGTTAACCAGTTGTCGATGTTCAAATTTCAGTTAATGAGTAGCCTCTTTGAAATTTCAGTTAATGAGTTGGCCCTTTGGTTACTCATTTGTCCCTGTGTCTTTTGGTTACCCAGTTGTCGATGTTCGAAATTCAGTTAATGAGTTGCCTCCTTGGTTAATCATTTGTCGCCCTGACTCTTGGTTAACCAGTTGTCGATGTTCGAAATTCAGTTAATGAGTTGCCTCCTTGGTTTATCATTTGTCGCTCTGACATTTGGTTAACCAGTTGTCGATGTTCGAAATTCAGTTAATGAGTTGCCTCCTTGGTTACTCATTTGTCGCTCTGGCTTTTGGTTAACCAGTTGTCGATGTTCAAAATTTCAGTTAATGAGTTGCCTCTTTGAAATTTCAGTTAATGAGTTGGCCCTTTGGTTACTCATTTGTCCCTGTGTCTTTTGGTTAACCAGTTGTCGATGTTCGAAATTCAGTTAATGAGTTGCCTCCTTGGTTAATCATTTGTCGCTCTGGCTTTTGGTTAACCAGTTGTCGATGTTCAAAATTTCAGTTAATGAGCTGCTCTTATGTTCTATGATTTCCTACCTTGACAACTCATTAACCAGTGTTTCAAACAATGCACCAGGCCATTTGACGACCCCAACTCGGTTCCACAAGCGGGAAAGCAGCACCCCAAGGCCCGGTAAGGGGGCCGAATACATTCCCATCGTGAATTCCGTCCCAAATGTGAATGACAAGTTTTCAGTTAATCAGTTGCCTGCTTGGTTAATCATTTGTCGCTCTGGCTTTTGGTTAACCAGTTGTCGATGTTCAAAATTACAGTTAATGAGTTGCCTCTTTGAAATTTCAGTTAATGAGTTGGCCCTTTGGTTACTCATTTGTCCCTGTGTCTTTTGGTTAACCAGTTGTCGATGTTCGAAATTCAGTTAATGAGTTGCCTCCTTGGTTACTCATTTGTCGCTCTGGCTTTTGGTTAACCAGTTGTCGATGTTCAAAATTACAGTTAATGAGTTGCCTCTTTGAAATTTCAGTTAATGAGTTGGCCCTTTGGTTACTCATTTGTCCCTGTGTCTTTTGGTTAACCAGTTGTCGATGTTCGAAATTCAGTTAATGAGTTGCCTCCTTGGTTAATCATTTGTCGCTCTGGCTTTTGGTTAGCCAGTTGTCGATGTTCAAAATTACAGTTACTGAGTTGCCTCTTTGAAATTTCAGTTAATGAGTTGGCCCTTTGGTTACTCATTTGTCCCTGTGGCTTTTGGTTAACCAGTTGTCGATGTTCAAAATTTCAGTTAATGAGCTGCTCTTATGTTCTATGATTTCCTACCTTGACAACTCATTAACCAGTGTTTCAAACAATGCACCAGGCCATTTGACGACCCCAACTCGGTTCCACAAGCGGGAAAGCAGCACCCCAAGGCCCGGTAAGGGGGCCGAATACATTCCCATCGTGAATTCCGTCCCAACTGTGAATGACAAGTTTTCAGTTAATCAGTTGCCTGCTTGGTTACTCATTTGTCCCTGTGTCTTTTGGTTAACCAGTTGTCGATGTTCGAAATTCAGTTAATGAGTTGCCTCCTTGGTTAATCATTTGTCGCTCTGACTCTTGGTTAACCAGTTGTCGATGTTCGAAATTCAGTTAATGAGTTGCCTCCTTGGTTAATCATTTGTCGCTCTGACTCTTGGTTAATCAGTTGTCGATGTTCGAAATTCAGTTAATGAGTTGCCTCCTTGGTTATTCATTTGTCGCTCTGGCTTTTGGTTAACCAGTTGTCGATGTTCAAAATTTCAGTTAATGAGTTGCCTCTTTGAAATTTCAGTTAATGAGTTGGCCCTTTGGTTACTCATTTGTCCCTGTGTCTTTTGGTTAACCAGTTGTCGATGTTCGAAATTCAGTTAATGAGTTGCCTCCTTGGTTAATCATTTGTCGCTCTGGCTTTTGGTTAACCAGTTGTCGATGTTCGAAATTCAGTTACTAAGTTGCCTCCTTGGTTAATCATTTGTCGCTCTGACACTTGGTTAACCAGTTGTCGATGTTCGAAATTCAGTTAATGAGTTGCCTCCTTGGTTAATCATTTGTCGCTCTGACTCTTGGTTACCCAGTTGTCGATGTTCGAAATTCAGTTAATGAGTTGCCTCCTTGGTTAATCATTTGTCGCTCTGACATTTTGTTAACCAGTTGTCGATGTTCGAAATTCAGTTAATGAGTTGCCTCCTTGGTTAATCATTTGTCGCTCTGACTCTTGGTTACCCAGTTGTCGATGTTCGAAATTCAGTTAATGAGTTGCCTCCTTGGTTAATCATTTGTCGCTCTGACTCTTGGTTAACCAGTTGTCGATGTTCGAAATTCAGTTAATGAGTTGCCTCCTTGGTTAATCATTTGTCGCTCTGACTTTTGGTTAACCAGTTGTCGATGTTCGAAATTCAGTTAATGAGTTGCCTCCTTGGTTAATCATTTGTCGCTCTGACACTTGGTTTACCAGTTGTCGATGTTCGAAATTCAGTTACTGAGTTGCCTCCTTGGTTCATCATTTGTCGCTCTGAGTTTTGGTTAACCAGTTGTCGATGTTCAAATTTCAGTTAATGAGTTGCCTCCTTGGTTAATCATTTGTCGCTCTGACATTTTGTTAACCAGTTGTCGATGTTCGAAATTCAGTTACTGAGTTGCCTCCTTGGTTAATCATTTGTCGCTCTGACATTTTGTTATCCAGTTGTCGATGTTCGAAATTCAGTTAATGAGTTGCCTCCTTGGTTAATCATTTGTCGCTCTGACTCTTGGTTAACCAGTTGTCGATGTTCGAAATTCAGTTAATGAGTTGCCTCCTTGGTTATTCATTTGTCGCTCTGACATTTGGTTAACCAGTTGTCGATGTTCAAATTTCAGTTAATGAGTTGCCTCCTTGGTTAATCATTTGTCGCTCTGACACTTGGTTACCCAGTTGTCGATGTTCGAAATTCAGTTACTGAGTTGCCTCCTTGGTTAATCATTTGTCGCTCTGACTCTTGGTTAACCAGTTGTCGATGTTCAAAATTTCAGTTAATGAGCTGCTCTTATGTTCTATGATTTCCTACCTTGACAACTCATTAACCAGTGTTTCAAACAATGCACCAGGCCATTTGACGACCCCAACTCGGTTCCACAAGCGGGAAGGCAGCACCCCAAGGCACGGTAAGGGGGCCGAATACATTCCCATCCGGAATTCCGTCCCAAATGTGAATGACAAGTTTTCAGTTAATCAGTTGCCTGCTTGGTTACTCATTTGTCGCTCTGACATTTGGTTAACCAGTTGTCGATGTTCAAATCTCAGTTAATGAGTAGCCTCTTTGAAATTTCAGTTAATGAGTTGCCTCTTTGAAATTTCAGTTAATGAGTTGGCCCTTTGGTTACTCATTTGTCCCTGTGTCTTTTGGTTAACCAGTTGTCGATGTTCGAAATTCAGTTAATGAGTTGCCTCCTTGGTTAATCATTTGTCGCTCTGACTCTTGGTTACCCAGTTGTCGATGTTCGAAATTCAGTTAATGAGTTGCCTCCTTGGTTAAGCATTTGTCGCTCTGGCTTTTGGTTAACCAGTTGTCGATGTTCAAAATTTCAGTTAATGAGTTGCCTCTTTGAAATTTCAGTTAATGAGTTGGCCCTTTGGTTACTCATTTGTCCCTGTGTCTTTTGGTTACCCAGTTGTCGATGTTCGAAATTCAGTTAATGAGTTGCCTCCTTGGTTAATCATTTGTCGCTCTGACTCTTGGTTAACCAGTTGTCGATGTTCGAAATTCAGTTACTGAGTTGCCTCCTTGGTTAATCATTTGTCGCTCTGACATTTGGTTAGCCAGTTTTCGATGTTCGAAATTCAGTTAATGAGTTGCCTCCTTGGTTAATCATTTGTCGCTCTGGCTTTTGGTTATCCAGTTGTCGATGTTCAAAATTTCAGTTAATGAGTTGCCTCTTTGAAATTTCAGTTAATGAGTTGGCCCTTTGGTTACTCATTTGTCCCTGTGTCTTTTGGTTAACCAGTTGTCGATGTTCGAAATTCAGTTAATGAGTTGCCTCCTTGGTTAATCATTTGTCGCTCTGACTCTTGGTTAACCAGTTGTCGATGTTCAAAATTTCAGTTAATGAGTAGCCTCTTTGAAATTTCAGTTAATGAGTTGGCCCTTTGGTTACTCATTTGTCCCTGTGTCTTTTGGTTACCCAGTTGTCGATGTTCGAAATTCAGTTAATGAGTTGCCTCCTTGGTTAATCATTTGTCGCTCTGACTCTTGGTTAACCAGTTGTCGATGTTCAAATTTCAGTTAATGAGTAGCCTCTTTGAAATTTCAGTTAATGAGTTGGCCCTTTGGTTACTCATTTGTCCCTGTGTCTTTTGGTTACCCAGTTGTCGATGTTCGAAATTCAGTTAATGAGTTGCCTCCTTGGTTAATCATTTGTCGCTCTGACTCTTGGTTAACCAGTTGTCGATGTTCGAAATTCAGTTAATGAGTTGCCTCCTTGGTTAATCATTTGTCGCTCTGACATTTGGTTAGCCAGTTGTCGATGTTCGAAATTCAGTTATTGAGTTGCCTCCTTGGTTAATCATTTGTCGCTCTGGCTTTTGGTTAACCAGTTGTCGATGTTCAAATTTCAGTTAATGAGTTGCCTCTTTGAAATTTCAGTTAATGAGTTGGCCCTTTGGTTACTCATTTGTCCCTGTGTCTTTTGGTTAACCAGTTGTCGATGTTCGAAATTCAGTTAATGAGTTGCCTCCTTGGTTAATCATTTGTCGCCCTGACTCTTGGTTAACCAGTTGTCGATGTTCGAAATTCAGTTAATGAGTTGCCTCCTTGGTTACTCATTTGTCGCTCTGACATTTGGTTAACCAGTTGTCGATGTTCGAAATTCAGTTAATGAGTTGCCTCCTTGGTTAATCATTTGTTGCTCTGGCTTTTGGTTAACCAGTTGTCGATGTTCAAAATTTCAGTTAATGAGTTGCCTCTTTGAAATTTCAGTTAATGAGTTGGCCCTTTGGTTACTCATTTGTCCCTGTGTCTTTTGGTTGACCAGTTGTCGATGTTCGAAATTCAGTTAATGAGTTGCCTCCTTGGTTAATCATTTGTCGCTCTGGCTTTTGGTTATCCAGTTGTCGATGTTCAAAATTTCAGTTAATGAGCTGCTCTTATGTTCTATGATTTCCGACCTTGACAACTCATTAACCAGTGTTTCAAACAATGCACCAGGCCATTTGACGACCCCAACTCGGTTCCACAAGCGGGAAAGCAGCACCCCAAGGCCCGGTAAGGGGGCCGAATACATTCCCATCGTGAATTCCGTCCCAAATGTGAATGACAAGTTTTCAGTTACTCAGTTGCCTGCTTGGTTACTCATTTGTCGCTCTGACATTTGGTTAACCAGTTGTCGATGTTCAAATTTCAGTTAATGAGTAGCCTCTTTGAAATTTCAGTTACTGAGTTGGCCCTTTGGTTACTCATTTGTCCCTGTGTCTTTTGGTTACCCAGTTGTCGATGTTCGAAATTCAGTTAATGAGTTGCCTCCTTGGTTAATCATTTGTCGCTCTGACTCTTGGTTAACCAGTTGTCGATGTTCGAAATTCAGTTAATGAGTTGCCTCCTTGGTTAATCATTTGTCGTTCTGACATTTGGTTAACCAGTTGTCGATGTTCGAAATTCAGTTAATGAGTTGCCTCCTTGGTTATTCATTTGTCGCTCTGGCTTTTGGTTAACCAGTTGTCGATGTTCAAAATTACAGTTAATGAGTTGCCTCTTTGAAATTTCAGTTAATGAGTTGGCCCTTTGGTTACTCATTTGTCCCTGTGTCTTTTGGTTAACCAGTTGTCGATGTTCGAAATTCAGTTAATGAGTTGCCTCCTTGGTTAATCATTTGTCGCTCTGACTCTTGGTTAACCAGTTGTCGATGTTCAAAATTTCAGTTAATGAGCTGCTCTTATGTTCTATGATTTCCTACCTTGACAACACATTAACCAGTGTTTCAAACAATGCACCAGGCCATTTGACGACCCCAACTCGGTTCCACAAGCGGGAAAGCAGCACCCCAAGGCCCGGTAAGGGGGCCGAATACATTCCCATCGTGAATTCCGTCCCAAATGTGAATGACAAGTTTTCAGTTAATCAGTTGCCTGCTTGGTTACTCATTTGTCGCTCTGACATTTGGTTAACCAGTTGTCGATGTTCAAAATTTCAGTTAATGAGTTGCCTCTTTGAAATTTCAGTTAATGAGTTGGCCCTTTGGTTACTCATTTGTCCCTGTGTCTTTTGGTTACCCAGTTGTCGATGTTCGAAATTCAGTTAATGAGTTGCCTCCTTGGTTAATCATTTGTCGCTCTGACTCTTGGTTAACCAGTTGTCGATGTTCGAAATTCAGTTACTGAGTTGCCTCCTTGGTTAATCATTTGTCGCTCTGGCTTTTGGTTAACCAGTTGTCGATGTTCAAAATTTCAGTTAATGAGTTGCCGCTTTGAAATTTCAGTTAATGAGTTGGCCCTTTGGTTACTCATTTGTCCCTGTGTCTTTTGGTTAACCAGTTGTCGATGTTCGAAATTCAGTTAATGAGTTGCCTCCTTGGTTAATCATTTGTCGCTCTGGCTTTTGGTTAACCAGTTGTCGATGTTCAAAATTTCAGTTAATGAGCTGCTCTTATGTTCTATGATTTCCTACCTTGACAACTCATTAACCAGTGTTTCAAACAATGCACCAGGCCATTTGACGACCCCAACTCGGTTCCACAAGCGGGAAAGCAGCACCCCAAGGCCCGGTAAGGGGGCCGAATACATTCCCATCGTGAATTCCGTCCCAAATGTGAATGACAAGTTTTCAGTTAATCAGTTGCCTGCTTGGTTACTCATTTGTCGCTCTGACATTTGGTTAACCAGTTGTCGATGTTCAAAATTTCAGTTAATGAGTTGCCTCTTTGAAATTTCAGTTAATGAGTTGGCCCTTTGGTTACTCATTTGTCCCTGTGTCTTTTGGTTACCCAGTTGTCGATGTTCGAAATTCAGTTAATGAGTTGCCTCCTTGGTTAATCATTTGTCGCTCTGACTCTTGGTTAACCAGTTGTCGATGTTCGAAATTCAGTTATTGAGTTGCCTCCTTGGTTAATCATTTGTCGCTCTGACTCTTGGTTAACCAGTTGTCGATGTTCGAAATTCAGTTAATGAGTTGCCTCCTTGGTTAATCATTTGTCCCTGTGTCTTTTGGTTATCCAGTTGTCGATGTTCGAAATTCAGTTAATGAGTTGCCTCTTTGAAATTTCAGTTAATGAGTTGGCCCTTTGGTTACTCATTTGTCCCTGTGTCTTTTGGTTATCCAGTTGTCGATGTTCGAAATTCAGTTAATGAGTTGCCTCCTTGGTTAATCATTTGTCGCTCTGACTTTTGGTTAACCAGTTGTCGATGTTCAAAATTTCAGTTAATGAGCTGCTCTTATGTTCTATGATTTCCTACCTTGACAACTCATTAACCAGTGTTTCAAACAATGCACCAGGCCATTTGACGACCCCAACTCGGTTCCACAAGCGGGAAAGCAGCACCCCAAGGCCCGGTAAGGGGGCCGAATACATTCCCATCGTGAATTCCGTCCCAAATGTGAATGACAAGTTTTCAGTTAGTCAGTTGCCTGCTTGGTTAATCATTTGTCGCTCTGACATTTGGTTACCCAGTTGTCGATGTTCAAATTTCAGTTAATGAGTAGCCTCTTCGAAATTCAGTTAATGAGTTGCCTCCTTGGTTAATCATTTGTCGCTCTGACTCTTGGTTAACCAGTTGTCGATGTTCGAAATTCAGTTATTGAGTTGCCTCCTTGGTTAATCATTTGTCGCTCTGGCTTTTGGTTAACCAGTTGTCGATGTTCAAAATTTCAGTTAATGAGTTGCCTCTTTGAAATTTCAGTTAATGAGTTGGCCCTTTGGTTACTCATTTGTCCCTGTGTCTTTTGGTTATCCAGTTGTCGATGTTCGAAATTCAGTTAATGAGTTGCCTCCTTGGTTAATCATTTGTCGCTCTGGCTTTTGGTTAACCAGTTGTCGATGTTCAAAATTTCAGTTAATGAGTTGCCTCTTTGAAATTTCAGTTAATGAGTTGGCCCTTTGGTTACTCATTTGTCCCTGTGTCTTTTGGTTAACCAGTTGTCGATGTTCGAAATTCAGTTAATGAGTTGCCTCCTTGGTTATTCATTTGTCGCTCTGACTCTTGGTTAACCAGTTGTCGATGTTCGAAATTCAGTTATTGAGTTGCCTCCTTGGTTAATCATTTGTCGCTCTGACATTTGGTTAACCAGTTGTCGATGTTCGAAATTCAGTTACTGAGTTGCCTCCTTGGTTAATCATTTGTCGCTCTGACATTTGGTTAACCAGTTGTCGATGTTCGAAATTCAGTTAATGAGTTGCCTCCTTGGTTAATCATTTGTCGCTCTGGCTTTTGGTTAACCAGTTGTCGATGTTCAAAATTACAGTTAATGAGTTGCCTCTTTGAAATTTCAGTTAATGAGTTGGCCCTTTGGTTACTCATTTGTCCCTGTGTCTTTTGGTTATCCAGTTGTCGATGTTCGAAATTCAGTTAATGAGTTGCCTCCTTGGTTATTCATTTGTCGCTCTGGCTTTTGGTTAACCAGTTGTCGATGTTCAAAATTTCAGTTAATGAGCTGCTCTTATGTTCTATGATTTCCGACCTTGACAACTCATTAACCAGTGTTTCAAACAATGCACCAGGCCATTTGACGACCCCAACTCGGTTCCACAAGCGGGAAAGCAGCACCCCAAGCCCCGGTAAGGCGGCCGAATACATTCCCATCCTGAATTCCGTCCCAAATGTGAATGACAAGTTTTCAGTTAATCAGTTGCCACCTTGGTTCATCATTTGCCACTCTGACTTTTGGTTTCCCAGTTGTCAGTTTTCACATTTCAGTTACTGAGTTGACTTTGTCTTTCTCACTCTGTGTATCTCTATCTTCTCTCTGTCTCTCTCAGTGTATGCGAGTGTCTGTGTGTGTTCCACTGCCGCCCGGCCAACCGGGTCCAAAGGCCCGCCACGTTACACACGAAAAACCCCGGTCTCGCTTCGGAGCGACGGGCACCCGGCTTCTCGGTGTCGGACCGACTCCGTTCAGATACCGTTGGATGCCCCTTGCCCCTGGCTTGCTCTGGCAGCCGGCGCGTGCAGGCCGCCCCCTGCCCCGCCGTCTCAGTGGTCGGAAAGCGGTCTCCAGCCAACGGCTGTACCTCGGCCGCGGAAAGAGGCAGCTACACAAGCGAGGTAGTGCTCTGTGCGGCCCCGCCACCCCGTTCAGCTGCCGTTGTCCCCGACCGGATCGGACTTTCCTTCCCGACGTTATCCCCGATAAGCTGCCGCTGACCGACGGCCCGTCAGCCGCTGCGGGACGGCGACACTTTCCCGAATTCGCCCGGGGCCACTTCGGCAATATAGTGTGCGCCGGAGCCGGGGCTTTCCAACGAGCCATCCCCGAACGAAATCGGACACGGGAGTCGGGAGCGACAGGCGTTCGACTGGTGCCGGGCAACCGGGTCCAAACGCCCGCCTTGTTAAACACACGTACACCCCAGGCTCGATTCGGAGCGACGGGCACCCGGCTTCCCGGTGTCGGACCGACTCCGTTCAGATACCGTTGGATGCCCCTTGCCCCTGGCTTGCTCTGGCAGCCGGCGCGTGCAGGCCGCCCCCCGCCCCGCCGTCTCAGTGGTCGGAAAGTGGTCTCCAGCCAACGGCTGTACCTCGGCCGGGGAAAGGGGCAGCTACACAAGCCAGGCACTGGTCTGTGCGGGCCCGCCACCCCGTTCGGCTGCCGTTGATCCGGACCGGATCGGACTTTCCCTCCCGAAGTTATGCCCGATAAGCTGCCGCTGACCGGCGGCCCGTCAGCCGCTGCGGGATGGCGACACTTTGCCGAACTTGCCGGGGTCCAGGCCGATAATATAGTGTGCGGCAGCGCCGCGGCTTTCCAACGAGCCCTCCCTGACCGAAATCGGACACGGGAGTCCAGAGCGATAGGCGTTCGACTGCCGGCCGGCCAAACACAGGCAATCTCCCGTCGTTGCGGACCCGCTCCAGGACAACCGGGTCCAAACGCCCGCCTAGTTACACGCACGAAAACACCTGCCTCGATTCGGAGCGACGGGCACCCGGCTTCCCGTGTCGGACCGACTCCGTTCCGGTACCCTTGGATGCCCCTTGCCCCTGGCTTGCTAGGACAGCCGGCGCGTCAAGGTGGGCCACCGCGGCTCCGGCTCAGCAGTCGGAAAGCGGTCTCCAGCCAACGGCTGTACCTCGGCCGGGCCAAGAGGCAGCTACACATGCCCGCTACTGGTCTGTGCGGCCCCGCCACCCCGTTCAGCGTCAGTTGACCCCGACCGCATCGGACTTTCCATCCCGAAGTTATCCCCGATAAGCTGCCGCTGACCGGCGGGGCGGCAGCCGCTACGGGACTGCGACACTTTCCCGAAATTGCCGGGGTCCAGGCCGATAATATAGTGTGCGCCAGTGCCGGGGCCTTCCAACGAGCCCTCCCTGGCCGAAATCGGACACGGAAGTCCGGAGGCAAAGGCGTTCGACTGCCGGCCGGCCAAACTCAGGCATCCTCCCGCCGTTGCGGACCCGCTCCCGGACAACCGTGTCCAAACGCCCGCTTCGTTACACGCACGAAAACACCGGGCTCCATTCGGAGCGACGGGCACCCGGCTTCCCGGTGTCGGACCGACTCCGTTCCGGTACCACTGGATGCCCCTTGCCCCTGGCTTGCTAGGACAGCCGGCGCCTCAAGGTGGGCCCCCGCGGCTCCGGCTCAGCAGTCGGAAAGCGGTCTCCAGCCAACGGCTGTACCTCGGCCGGGGAAAGGGGCAGCTACACAAGACAGGTACTGCTCTGTGCGGGCCCGCCACTCCGTTCGGTGGCAGTTGACCCCGCCCGGATCGGACTTTCCTTCCCGAAGTTGTCCCCGATACGCTGCCGCTGACCGACGGGGCGGCAGCCGGTACGGGTCGGCGACACTTTCCCGACCTTGCCGGGATCCAGTCCGATAATATAGTGTGCGCCAACGCCGGGGCTTTCCAACGAGCCCTCCCTGGCCGAAATCGGACAAGGGAGTCCGGAGCGAAAGGCGTTCGACTGCCGGCCGGCCAAACTCAGGCAACCTCCCGCCGTTGCGGACCCGCTCCCGGACACCCGGGTCCAAACGGCCGCCCCGTTACACGCACGAAAACACCGGGCTCGATTCGGAGCGACGGGCACCCGGCTTCCCGGTGTCGGACCGACTCCGTTCCGGTACCACTGGATGCCCCTTGCCCCTGGCTTGCTAGTACAGCCGGCGCGTCAAGGTGGATCCCCGCGGCACCGGCTCAGCAGTCGGAAAGCGGTCTCCAGCCAACGGCTGTACCTCGGCCGGGCCAAGAGGCAGCTACACAAGCCCGCTACTGGTCTGTGCGGCCCCGCCACCCCGTTCAGTCGCAGTTCACCCCGACCGGATCGGACTTTCCGTCCCGAAGTTATCCCCGATAAGCTGCCGCTGACCGACGGGGCGGCAGCCGGAACGGGACTGCGACACTTCCCCGAACTTGCCGGGGTCCAGTCCGATAATATATTGTGCGCCAGCGTCGGGGCTTTCCAACGAGCCCTCCCAGACCGAAATCGGACACGGGAGTTCGGAGCCAGAGGCGTTCGACTGCCGGCCGGCCAAACCCAGGCAATCTCCCGCCGTTGGGGACCCGCTCCCGGACAACCGGGTCCAAACGCCCGCCCAGTTACACGCACGAAAACCCCGGGCTCGATTCGGAGCGACGGGCACCCGACTTCCCGGTGCCGGACCGACTCCGTTCTGGTACCACTGGATGCCCCTTGCCCCTGGCTTGCTCGGACAGCCGGCGCGTCAAGGTGGGTCCCCGCGGCACCGGCTCACCAGTCGGAAAGCGGTCTCCAGCCAACGGCTGTACCTCGGCCGGGCCAAGAGGCAGCTACACAAGCCCGCTACTGGTCTGTGCGGCCCCACCACCCCGTTCAGTAGCAGTTGACCCCGACCGGATCGGACTTTCCTTCCCGAAGTTATCA
>NW_028225704.1:7500-32500 GCF_052327205.1 Somniosus microcephalus | reverse complement strand
TTTGTTTGGAATGTAACCTCTCGCCCGCGCAAGAGGCGCCGGACGCGGCCGACCATGGCTCCGGGCAGATGCAAGAAGCAAACCCCGGGAAGCTCTCCTGCTGGTGTGTGTGCGTGTGTAACAGTACAAAAAAAGCCGACACAACGAAAGCCCACCTTGCCGGGCTCGCGACCAGGCCGACCGTCCAATACGATGCAAACGACACAACTCGGACCATTAGCACACCACTTTGTGTGAGGCACAGAAGGGTTTTTTGGTGTTTTTGCATCAGGCTGAGCTCGCGCACGCGCGCGGAACCACCGTCAGGACGGAAGACCAACCAAGTCGCGAGAACACGCTCGGGGTAAAGCTAGCGAAATACGACCTTTCTTTATTAGCCACCACCACCATCACCACCACCACCACCAACAATCGCTTTGTCTTGCTGGGCACATGGCCTCCCCACCACAGAGAGGTTGGTGCCGGGTTCAACTTAATTGTGTTTGCAACCGGTAACCGTCAAGGCAAGAAAAACCACTCACACAACAACAACCTACACCACGCGTGCGTGTGTCTGTCTGCGTGCGCGTTTCTTTGCTGAAATTTGCCAGAGAAATAGCGTCTTCAGCTAGCAGAACGGGACGCACTGAGCACACAAGATTTCGTGCACAAGACGCGGACACCCGCTCCGCTGCCTGAATAGGACCACTGAGAATCACAGGACGTCTCGGACTCACGCGAAAGAGTTTCAAGGACAAAGAGAAGGGCGCGGCCAAGGAAGAAAACACCGGGAGCTGCGCCGACACCCTCTCTCTGACTCGCCGTGTGCATGCCCGTCTTGTCACCAGCGACAGAAACGAGAGGAAACCCTGAAATAGCCTGAACACCAGCCTCTCTCTATACTGGGCCGACCCGGGGACTCCCACTACGGACGCGAGTCACCAAATCGGTCGTACGGGCCCACTGAGCGCACGACACAGGGGAATCTCGTTGCAAACACTGCGTGTGCATACGTTGCTCACAAAGCTCAATGGGGTCACAGGCCCTGACCCGCTCAGAGGCACCTGTGTGACAAGACAACAAATGGAACTCGCTGGAATGTTTCTGCTGTCTTGTCATTTTAGACGGACCCACTGAGCGCACAACACAGTGGAACTCTCTGACAAACACTGCTTGTGCGTTAGCCCCAGTAAACAACTCAGTGGGGTCACAGGCCCTGACCCGTTCAGAGGCACCTGTGTGACAAGACAACAAATGAAACTCGCTGGAATGTTTCTGCTGTCTTGTCATTTTAGACGGACCCACTGAGCGCACAACACAGTGGAACTCTCTGACAAACACTGCTTGTGCGTTAGCCCCAGTAAACAACTCAGTGGGGTCACAGGCCCTGACCCGTTCAGAGGCACCTGTGTGACAAGACAACAAATGAAACTCGCTGGAATGTTTCTGCTGTCTTGTCATTTTAGATGGACCCACTGAGCGCACAACACAGTGGAACTCTCTGACAAACACTGCTTGTGCGTTAGCCCCAGTAAACAACTCAGTGGGGTCACAGGCCCTGACCCGTTCAGAGGCACCTGTGTGACAAGACAACAAATGAAACTCGCTGGAATGTTTCTGCTGTCTTGTCCTTTTAGACGGACCCACTGAGCGCACAACACAGTGGGATCTGACAAAACACTGCTTGTGCATTAGCCCCAGTAAACAACTCAGTGGGGTCACAGGCCCTGACCCGTTCAGAGGCACCTGTGTGACAAGACAACAAATGAAACTTTAAAGACGCTGGCATGTACGTCTTGTTTCTGCTGTCTTGGACGGGCCCACTGAGCGCACAACACAGGGGAACTTGGTGCAAACACTGCGTGTGCATAAGCCATAAAACACAAGCTCAGTGGGGTCACAGGCCCTGACCGGTTCAGAGGCACCTGTGTGACAGACAGCAAATGAAACTTAGACGCTGGAATTATTTATATGTTTCTGCTGTCTGTCTACGATTTCAGATTCACACTTAGAGTTTTTTGTCATTAAGTCATAAAAGCCACAAAACCATTTTAATATGACTTTCCAATACTCTTTGAAAGGTCTCTATATTGATAAAATGAGCCTTTTAGCAAAGTAACACTTTTCGGGCATTTTCAAAGTGCTCCCGCTGAGTGAATTTTGTTCTGAAAATCGTGTTCCCGAAAATCTCCGGGCACCCCGCCAACCCCCCCTGCCAGAAATGACAAGTGTCAAATCAGCGGGTCAAACGGCCACCTCTATCCGACCAGGAGCACCCAAATCGCCGCAAATGGCACTTTTTTTTTTCTTCATCGGGACTTCCGACTAGGTTAATGATTTCCCAAGCTGCAACTCATAAACTATGTCCTGAGACACTTGCCAGAAATGACACATGTCAATTTGGCGGTAGCAACTCACTTTCCCAAGCCGGAAAGCATCACCCGAGGCCGGCGTGAAGCGGCCGAATCTTTTCTCACCGGACTTCCGTGATTTGGTTAATCATGTCTCGAAATCAAAAAATGCACATGTCAATTTGCCGGGAGCAACTCACTTTCCCAGGCCGGGAAGCAACACCCGAGGCCCGCAAAAGGCGGCCGAATATTTTCTCATCGGACTTCCATATTTTGGGGGTTGGATTCTCTCCCGCATTCCAGCCCCCTGGCCACGGGTCGCTCATTCACTTTCAGCCCGGGCCTTGCCAATTTGGTTAATCAGTTAGCCATGCACCAGACTCGGCCTCGCCTTTTTCATTTATGGTTAATGATGTGCCCAGGCTGGGACTTAGTCTCTCCAGCAGCCAAAACTTTTCACTGGTTAATGAGGTGCCCAGCCCGGCACTTAGTCTCTCTCCCCAGCAAGCTTACTTGGTCGGCCGACATTTGGATCCATTTTCGGGGCTTAATCGGGTCGAATACGGTCCCTTACGCAAGGGGAGCCGAAGCCCCGGCCTCTGCCAGGCGTCAGGCTGCCGTTTTTTAAGCCCGACCAAAAACCCGAAAATTGGTTAAAAATGGAAATAAATTTCCACCCAAAAAGGGTTAAAAGTCGGTTGGACGGCAGCCCGGGTCGGTCTCTGCAGACCTGGAGGCCCTAGACAGTAATCTGGAAAACAGATAAAGTCTCGAGAAACCACCTCCTACCATTCTCCAGGTACCCCGCCAATCCCCCCTGCCAGAAATGACAAGTGTCAAATCAGCGGGACGGATTTGACTTTTGTGACCGACCGCTGGAACTTTTTTCGGCTACAGGCAGTCAAATTTTTCTCCTTCCGGACTTCCAGTACAACTTTGAACGGCCATATCTCCGCACTCCCGCGTCGGAGCCAAGCCGTTTTTACACCGTTAGACGCGGCTTCCCGTGCCCGTTCGAATGCCGCCCTGCTCGGCGGAAAAGGAGAATTTTTTTATTTTTCGGCCGATTTCGGGAAAAAAAATTCCCGCTCTGAACTCGGATTTTTCGGCTTTAATCGTTTCGTATACGGTCCCTTACGCAAGGGAGCCGAAGCCCCGGCCTCTGCCGGGCGTCAGGCTGCCGTTTTTAAGCCCGACCAAAAACCCGAAAATTGGTTAAAAATGGAAATAAATTTCCACCCAAAAAGGGTTAAAAGTCGGTTGGACGGCAGCCCGGGTCGGTCTCTGCAGACCTGGAGGCCCTAGACAGTAATCTGGAAAACAGATAAAGTCTCGAAAAACCACCTCCTACCATTCTCCAGGTACCCCGCCAATCCCCCCTGCCAGAAATGACAAGTGTCAAATCAGCGGGACGGATTTGACTTTTGTGACCGACCGCTGGAACTTTTTTCGGCTACAGGCAGTCAAATTTTTCTCCTTCCGGACTTCCAGTACAACTTTGAACGGCCATATCTCCGCACTCCCGCGTCGGAGCCAAGCCGTTTTTACACCGTTAGACGCGGCTTCCCGTGCCCGTTCGAATGCCACCCTGCTCGGCGGAAAAGGAGACATTTTTTTTTTTCCGGCCGTTTTCGGGAAAAAATTTTCCCGCTCTGAACTCCGATTTTACGCCTTTAATCGATTCGGAGACGGTCGCTTACGCAAGGGAGGCGAAGCCCGGGCCTCTGCCGGGCGTCAGCCTGCCGTATGTAAGCCCGTCCGAAGCATGAGTTCCCACTTTTGGTTATACAGTTGTCAATTTTAAAATTTCAGTTAATCAGTTGCCTGCTTGGTTAATCATTTGTCGCTCTGACATTTGGTTAACCAGTTGTCGATGTTCGAAATTCAGTTACTGAGTTGCCTCTTTGAAATTTCAGTTAATGAGTTGGCCCTTTGGTTACTCATTTGTCCCTGTGTCTTTTGGTTAACCAGTTGTCGATGTTCGAAATTCAGTTAATGAGTTGCCTCCTTGGTTAATCATTTGTCGCCCTGACTCTTGGTTAACCAGTTGTCGATGTTCGAAATTCAGTTAATGAGTTGCCTCCTTGGTTTTTCATTTGTCGCTCTGACATTTGGTTAACCAGTTGTCGATGTTCGAAATTCAGTTAATGAGTTGCCTCCTTGGTTACTCATTTGTCGCTCTGGCTTTTGGTTAACCAGTTGTCGATGTTCAAAATTTCAGTTAATGAGTTGCCTCTTTGAAATTTCAGTTAATGAGTTGGCCCTTTGGTTACTCATTTGTCCCTGTGTCTTTTGGTTAACCAGTTGTCGATGTTCAAAATTTCAGTTAATGAGCTGCTCTTATGTTCTATGATTTCCTACCTTGACAACTCATTAACCAGTGTTTCAAACAATGCACCAGGCCATTTGACGACCCCAACTCGGTTCCACAAGCGGGAAAGCAGCACCCCAAGGCCCGGTAAGGGGGCCGAATACATTCCCATCGTGAATTCCGTCCCAAATGTGAATGACAAGTTTTCAGTTAATCAGTTGCCTGCTTGGTTACTCATTTGTCGCTCTGACATTTGGTTAACCAGTTGTCGATGTTCAAATTTCAGTTAATGAGTAGCCTCTTTGAAATTTCAGTTAATGAGTTGGCCCTTTGGTTACTCATTTGTCCCTGTGTCTTTTGGTTACCCAGTTGTCGATGTTCGAAATTCAGTTAATGAGTTGCCTCCTTGGTTAATCATTTGTCGCTCTGACTCTTGGTTAACCAGTTGTCGATGTTCGAAATTCAGTTAATGAGTTGCCTCCTTGGTTAATCATTTGTCGCTCTGACATTTGGTTAGCCAGTTTTCGATGTTCGAAATTCAGTTAATGAGTTGCCTCCTTGGTTAATCATTTGTCGCTCTGGCTTTTGGTTAACCAGTTGTCGATGTTCAAAATTTCAGTTAATGAGTTGCCTCTTTGAAATTTCAGTTAATGAGTTGGCCCTTTGGTTACTCATTTGTCCCTGTGTCTTTTGGTTACCCAGTTGTCGATGTTCGAAATTCAGTTAATGAGTTGCCTCCTTGGTTAATCATTTGTCGCTCTGGCTTTTGGTTAACCAGTTGTCGATGTTCAAAATTTCAGTTAATGAGCTGCTCTTATGTTCTATGATTTCCTACCTTGACAACTCATTAACCAGTGTTTCAAACAATGCACCAGGCCATTTGACGACCCCAACTCGGTTCCACAAGCGGGAAAGCAGCACCCCAAGGCCCGGTAAGGGGGCCGAATACATTCCCATCGTGAATTCCGTCCCAAATGTGAATGACAAGTTTTCAGTTAATCAGTTGCCTGCTTGGTTACTCATTTGTCGCTCTGACATTTGGTTAACCAGTTGTCGATGTTCAAAATTTCAGTTATTGAGTTGCCTCTTTGAAATTTCAGTTAATGAGTTGGCCCTTTGGTTACTCATTTGTCCCTGTGTCTTTTGGTTACCCAGTTGTCGATGTTCGAAATTCAGTTAATGAGTTGCCTCCTTGGTTAATCATTTGTCGCCCTGACTCTTGGTTAACCAGTTGTCGATGTTCGAAATTCAGTTAATGAGTTGCCTCCTTGGTTAATCATTTGTCGCTCTGACATTTGGTTAACCAGTTGTCGATGTTCGAAATTCAGTTAATGAGTTGCCTCCTTGGTTAATCATTTGTCGCTCTGGCTTTTGGTTAACCAGTTGTCGATGTTCAAAATTTCAGTTAATGAGTTGCCTCTTTGAAATTTCAGTTACTAAGTTGGCCCTTTGGTTACTCATTTGTCCCTGTGTCTTTTGGTTAACCAGTTGTCGATGTTCGAAATTCAGTTAATGAGTTGCCTCCTTGGTTAATCATTTGTCCCTGTGTCTTTTGGTTAACCAGTTGTCGATGTTCAAAATTTCAGTTAATGAGCTGCTCTTATGTTCTATGATTTCCTACCTTGACAACTCATTAACCAGTGTTTCAAACAATGCACCAGGCCATTTGACGACCCCAACTCGGTTCCACAAGCGGGAAAGCAGCACCCCAAGGCCCGGTAAGGGGGCCGAATACATTCCCATCGTGAATTCCGTCCCTAATGTGAATGACAAGTTTTCAGTTAATCAGTTGCCTGCTTGGTTACTCATTTGTCGCTCTGACATTTGGTTAACCAGTTGTCGATGTTCAAATTTCAGTTAATGAGTAGCCTCTTTGAAATTTCAGTTAATGAGTTGGCCCTTTGGTTACTCATTTGTCCCTGTGTCTTTTGGTTACCCAGTTGTCGATGTTCGAAATTCAGTTAATGAGTTGCCTCCTTGGTTAATCATTTGTCGCCCTGACTCTTGGTTAACCAGTTGTCGATGTTCGAAATTCAGTTAATGAGTTGCCTTCTTGGTTTATCATTTGTCGCTCTGACATTTGGTTAACCAGTTGTCGATGTTCGAAATTCAGTTAATGAGTTGCCTCCTTGGTTACTCATTTGTCGCTCTGGCTTTTGGTTAACCAGTTGTCGATGTTCAAAATTTCAGTTAATGAGTTGCCTCTTTGAAATTTCAGTTAATGAGTTGGCCCTTTGGTTACTCATTTGTCCCTGTGTCTTTTGGTTAACCAGTTGTCGATGTTCGAAATTCAGTTACTAAGTTGCCTCCTTGGTTATTCATTTGTCGCTCTGGCTTTTGGTTAACCAGTTGTCGATGTTCAAAATTTCAGTTAATGAGCTGCTCTTATGTTCTATGATTTCCTACCTTGACAACTCATTAACCAGTGTTTCAAACAATGCACCAGGCCATTTGACGACCCCAACTCGGTTCCACAAGCGGGAAAGCAGCACCCCAAGGCCCGGTAAGGGGGCCGAATACATTCCCATCGTGAATTCCGTCCCAAATGTGAATGACAAGTTTTCAGTTAATCAGTTGCCTGCTTGGTTACTCATTTGTCGCTCTGACATTTGGTTAACCAGTTGTCGATGTTCAAAATTTCAGTTATTGAGTTGCCTCTTTGAAATTTCAGTTAATGAGTTGGCCCTTTGGTTACTCATTTGTCCCTGTGTCTTTTGGTTACCCAGTTGTCGATGTTCGAAATTCAGTTAATGAGTTGCCTCCTTGGTTAATCATTTGTCGCCCTGACTCTTGGTTAACCAGTTGTCGATGTTCGAAATTCAGTTAATGAGTTGCCTCCTTGGTTAATCATTTGTCGCTCTGACATTTGGTTAACCAGTTGTCGATGTTCGAAATTCAGTTAATGAGTTGCCTCCTTGGTTAATCATTTGTCGCTCTTGCTTTTGGTTGACCAGTTGTCGATGTTCAAAATTTCAGTTAATGAGTTGCCTCTTTGAAATTTCAGTTACTAAGTTGGCCCTTTGGTTACTCATTTGTCCCTGTGTCTTTTGGTTAACCAGTTGTCGATGTTCGAAATTCAGTTAATGAGTTGCCTCCTTGGTTAATCATTTGTCGCTCTGACTCTTGGTTAACCAGTTGTCGATGTTCGAAATTCAGTTAATGAGTTGCCTCCTTGGTTAATCATTTGTCGCTCTGACTCTTGGTTAATCAGTTGTCGATGTTCGAAATTCAGTTATTGAGTTGCCTCCTTGGTTAATCATTTGTCGCTCTGGCTTTTGGTTAACCAGTTGTCGATGTTCAAAATTTCAGTTAATGAGTTGCCTCTTTGAAATTTCAGTTAATGAGTTGGCCCTTTGGTTACTCATTTGTCCCTGTGTCTTTTGGTTACCCAGTTGTCGATGTTCGAAATTCAGTTAATGAGTTGCCTCCTTGGTTAATCATTTGTCGCCCTGACTCTTGGTTAACCAGTTGTCGATGTTCGAAATTCAGTTAATGAGTTGCCTCCTTGGTTAATCATTTGTCGCTCTGGCTTTTGGTTATCCAGTTGTCGATGTTCGAAATTCAGTTACTGAGTTGCCTCCTTGGTTAATCATTTGTCGCTCTGACATTTGGTTATCCAGTTGTCGATGTTCGAAATTCAGTTAATGAGTTGCCTCCTTGGTTAATCATTTGTCGCTCTGGCTTTTGGTTATCCAGTTGTCGATGTTCAAAATTTCAGTTATTGAGTTGCCTCTTTGAAATTTCAGTTAATGAGTTGGCCCTTTGGTTACTCATTTGTCCCTGTGTCTTTTGGTTAACCAGTTGTCGATGTTCGAAATTCAGTTACTGAGTTGCCTCCTTGGTTAATCATTTGTCGCTCTGACTCTTGGTTAACCAGTTGTCGATGTTCAAAATTTCAGTTAATGAGCTGCTCTTATGTTCTATGATTTCCGACCTTGACAACTCATTAACCAGTGTTTCAAACAATGCACCAGGCCATTTGACGACCCCAACTCGGTTCCACAAGCGGGAAAGCAGCACCCCAAGGCCCGGTAAGGGGGCCGAATACATTCCCATCGTGAATTCCGTCCCAAATGTGAATGACAAGTTTTCAGTTAATCAGTTGCCTGCTTGGTTACTCATTTGTCGCTCTGACATTTGGTTACCCAGTTGTCGATGTTCAAAATTTCAGTTAATGAGTTGCCTCTTTGAAATTTCAGTTAATGAGTTGGCCCTTTGGTTACTCATTTGTCCCTGTGTCTTTTGGTTACCCAGTTGTCGATGTTCGAAATTCAGTTAATGAGTTGCCTCCTTGGTTAATCATTTGTCGCCCTGACTCTTGGTTAACCAGTTGTCGATGTTCGAAATTCAGTTAATGAGTTGCCTCCTTGGTTAATCATTTGTCGCTCTGGCTTTTGGTTATCCAGTTGTCGATGTTCGAAATTCAGTTACTGAGTTGCCTCCTTGGTTAATCATTTGTCGCTCTGACATTTGGTTATCCAGTTGTCGATGTTCGAAATTCAGTTAATGAGTTGCCTCCTTGGTTAATCATTTGTCGCTCTGGCTTTTGGTTATCCAGTTGTCGATGTTCAAAATTTCAGTTATTGAGTTGCCTCTTTGAAATTTCAGTTAATGAGTTGGCCCTTTGGTTACTCATTTGTCCCTGTGTCTTTTGGTTAACCAGTTGTCGATGTTCGAAATTCAGTTACTGAGTTGCCTCCTTGGTTAATCATTTGTCGCTCTGACTCTTGGTTAACCAGTTGTCGATGTTCAAAATTTCAGTTAATGAGCTGCTCTTATGTTCTATGATTTCCGACCTTGACAACTCATTAACCAGTGTTTCAAACAATGCACCAGGCCATTTGACGACCCCAACTCGGTTCCACAAGCGGGAAAGCAGCACCCCAAGGCCCGGTAAGGGGGCCGAATACATTCCCATCGTGAATTCCGTCCCAAATGTGAATGACAAGTTTTCAGTTAATCAGTTGCCTGCTTGGTTACTCATTTGTCGCTCTGACATTTGGTTAACCAGTTGTCGATGTTCAAATTTCAGTTAATGAGTAGCCTCTTTGAAATTTCAGTTAATGAGTTGGCCCTTTGGTTACTCATTTGTCCCTGTGTCTTTTGGTTACCCAGTTGTCGATGTTCGAAATTCAGTTAATGAGTTGCCTCCTTGGTTAATCATTTGTCGCTCTGACTCTTGGTTAACCAGTTGTCGATGTTCGAAATTCAGTTAATGAGTTGCCTCCTTGGTTAATCATTTGTCGCTCTGACATTTGGTTAGCCAGTTGTCGATGTTCGAAATTCAGTTAATGAGTTGCCTCCTTGGTTAATCATTTGTCGCTCTGGCTTTTGGTTAACCAGTTGTCGATGTTCAAAATTTCAGTTAATGAGTTGCCTCTTTGAAATTTCAGTTAATGAGTTGGCCCTTTGGTTACTCATTTGTCCCTGTGTCTTTTGGTTAACCAGTTGTCGATGTTCGAAATTCAGTTAATGAGTTGCCTCCTTGGTTAATCATTTGTCGCTCTGGCTTTTGGTTAACCAGTTGTCGATGTTCAAAATTTCAGTTAATGAGTTGCCTCTTTGAAATTTCAGTTAATGAGTTGGCCCTTTGGTTACTCATTTGTCCCTGTGTCTTTTGGTTAACCAGTTGTCGATGTTCGAAATTCAGTTAATGAGTTGCCTCCTTGGTTAATCATTTGTCGCTCTGGCTTTTGGTTAACCAGTTGTCGATGTTCAAAATTTCAGTTAATGAGCTGCTCTTATGTTCTATGATTTCCTACCTTGACAACTCATTAACCAGTGTTTCAAACAATGCACCAGGCCATTTGACGACCCCAACTCGGTTCCACAAGCGGGAAAGCAGCACCCCAAGGCCCGGTAAGGGGGCCGAATACATTCCCATCGTGAATTCCGTCCCAAATGTGAATGACAAGTTTTCAGTTAATCAGTTGCCTGCTTGGTTACTCATTTGTCGCTCTGACATTTGGTTAGCCAGTTGTCGATGTTCAAAATTTCAGTTAATGAGTTGCCTCTTTGAAATTTCAGTTACTGAGTTGGCCCTTTGGTTACTCATTTGTCCCTGTGTCTTTTGGTTAACCAGTTGTCGATGTTCGAAATTCAGTTAATGAGTTGCCTCCTTGGTTAATCATTTGTCGCTCTGACATTTGGTTAACCAGTTGTCGATGTTCGAAATTCAGTTATTGAGTTGCCTCCTTGGTTAATCATTTGTCGCTCTGGCTTTTGGTTAACCAGTTGTCGATGTTCAAAATTTCAGTTACTGAGTTGCCTCTTTGAAATTTCAGTTAATGAGTTGCCTCCTTGGTTAATCATTTGTCGCTCTGACTCTTGGTTAACCAGTTGTCGATGTTCGAAATTCAGTTAATGAGTTGCCTCCTTGGTTAACCATTTGTCGCTCTGACATTTGGTTAACCAGTTGTCGATGTTCGAAATTCAGTTAATGAGTTGCCTCCTTGGTTAATCATTTGTCGCTGTGGCTTTTGGTTAACCAGTTGTCGATGTTCAAAATTTCAGTTAATGAGCTGCTCTTATGTTCTATGATTTCCTACCTTGACAACTCATTAACCAGTGTTTCAAACAATGCACCAGGCCATTTGACGACCCCAACTCGGTTCCACAAGCGGGAAAGCAGCACCCCAAGGCCCGGTAAGGGGGCCGAATACATTCCCATCGTGAATTCCGTCCCAAATGTGAATGACAAGTTTTCAGTTAATCAGTTGCCTGCTTGGTTACTCATTTGTCGCTCTGACATTTGGTTAACCAGTTGTCGATGTTCAAAATTTCAGTTAATGAGTTGCCTCTTTGAAATTTCAGTTAATGAGTTGGCCCTTTGGTTACTCATTTGTCCCTGTGTCTTTTGGTTACCCAGTTGTCGATGTTCGAAATTCAGTTACTGAGTTGCCTCCTTGGTTAATCATTTGTCGCTCTGACTCTTGGTTAACCAGTTGTCGATGTTCGAAATTCAGTTAATGAGTTGCCTCCTTGGTTAATCATTTGTCGCTCTGACATTTGGTTAACCAGTTGTCGATGTTCGAAATTCAGTTAATGAGTTGCCTCCTTGGTTAATCATTTGTCGCTCTGGCTTTTGGTTAACCAGTTGTCGATGTTCAAAATTACAGTTAGTGAGTTGCCTCTTTGAAATTTCAGTTAATGAGTTGGCCCTTTGGTTACTCATTTGTCCCTGTGTCTTTTGGTTAACCAGTTGTCGATGTTCGAAATTCAGTTAATGAGTTGCCTCCTTGGTTAATCATTTGTCGCTCTGACTCTTGGTTAACCAGTTGTCGATGTTCAAAATTTCAGTTAATGAGCTGCTCTTATGTTCTATGATTTCCTACCTTGACAACTCATTAACCAGTGTTTCAAACAATGCACCAGGCCATTTGACGACCCCAACTCGGTTCCACAAGCGGGAAAGCAGCACCCCAAGGCCCGGTAAGGGGGCCGAATAAATTCCCATCGTGAATTCCGTCCCAAATGTGAATGACAAGTTTTCAGTTAATCAGTTGCCTGCTTGGTTACTCATTTGTCGCTCTGACATTTGGTTAACCAGTTGTCGATGTTCAAATTTCAGTTAATGAGTTGCCTCTTTGAAATTTCAGTTAATGAGTTGGCCCTTTGGTTACTCATTTGTCCCTGTGTCTTTTGGTTACCCAGTTGTCGATGTTCGAAATTCAGTTACTAAGTTGCCTCCTTGGTTATTCATTTGTCGCTCTGACTCTTGGTTAACCAGTTGTCGATGTTCGAAATTCAGTTAATGAGTTGCCTCCTTGGTTAATCATTTGTCGCTCTGACATTTGGTTAGCCAGTTTTCGATGTTCGAAATTCAGTTAATGAGTTGCCTCCTTGGTTAATCATTTGTCGCTCTGGCTTTTGGTTAGCCAGTTGTCGATGTTCAAAATTTCAGTTACTGAGTTGCCTCTTTGAAATTTCAGTTAATGAGTTGGCCCTTTGGTTACTCATTTGTCCCTGTGTCTTTTGGTTAACCAGTTGTCGATGTTCGAAATTCAGTTAATGAGTTGCCTCCTTGGTTAATCATTTGTCGCTCTGGCTTTTGGTTAACCAGTTGTCGATGTTCAAAATTTCAGTTAATGAGCTGCTCTTATGTTCTATGATTTCCGACCTTGACAACTCATTAACCAGTGTTTCAAACAATGCACCAGGCCATTTGACGACCCCAACTCGGTTCCACAAGCGGGAAAGCAGCACCCCAAGGCCCGGTAAGGGGGCCGAATACATTCCCATCGTGAATTCCGTCCCTAATGTGAATGACAAGTTTTCAGTTAATCAGTTGCCTGCTTGGTTACTCATTTGTCGCTCTGACATTTGGTTAACCAGTTGTCGATGTTCAAATTTCAGTTAATGAGTAGCCTCTTTGAAATTTCAGTTAATGAGTTGGCCCTTTGGTTACTCATTTGTCCCTGTGTCTTTTGGTTACCCAGTTGTCGATGTTCGAAATTCAGTTAATGAGTTGCCTCCTTGGTTAATCATTTGTCGCCCTGACTCTTGGTTAACCAGTTGTCGATGTTCGAAATTCAGTTAATGAGTTGCCTCCTTGGTTTATCATTTGTCGCTCTGACATTTGGTTAACCAGTTGTCGATGTTCGAAATTCAGTTAATGAGTTGCCTCCTTGGTTACTCATTTGTCGCTCTGGCTTTTGGTTAACCAGTTGTCGATGTTCAAAATTTCAGTTAATGAGTTGCCTCTTTGAAATTTCAGTTAATGAGTTGGCCCTTTGGTTACTCATTTGTCCCTGTGTCTTTTGGTTAACCAGTTGTCGATGTTCGAAATTCAGTTAATGAGTTGCCTCCTTGGTTAATCATTTGTCGCTCTGGCTTTTGGTTAACCAGTTGTCGATGTTCAAAATTTCAGTTAATGAGCTGCTCTTATGTTCTATGATTTCCTACCTTGACAACTCATTAACCAGTGTTTCAAACAATGCACCAGGCCATTTGACGACCCCAACTCGGTTCCACAAGCGGGAAAGCAGCACCCCAAGGCCCGGTAAGGGGGCCGAATACATTCCCATCGTGAATTCCGTCCCAAATGTGAATGACAAGTTTTCAGTTAATCAGTTGCCTGCTTGGTTAATCATTTGTCGCTCTGGCTTTTGGTTAACCAGTTGTCGATGTTCAAAATTACAGTTAATGAGTTGCCTCTTTGAAATTTCAGTTAATGAGTTGGCCCTTTGGTTACTCATTTGTCCCTGTGTCTTTTGGTTAACCAGTTGTCGATGTTCGAAATTCAGTTAATGAGTTGCCTCCTTGGTTACTCATTTGTCGCTCTGGCTTTTGGTTAACCAGTTGTCGATGTTCAAAATTACAGTTAATGAGTTGCCTCTTTGAAATTTCAGTTAATGAGTTGGCCCTTTGGTTACTCATTTGTCCCTGTGTCTTTTGGTTAACCAGTTGTCGATGTTCGAAATTCAGTTAATGAGTTGCCTCCTTGGTTAATCATTTGTCGCTCTGGCTTTTGGTTAGCCAGTTGTCGATGTTCAAAATTACAGTTACTGAGTTGCCTCTTTGAAATTTCAGTTAATGAGTTGGCCCTTTGGTTACTCATTTGTCCCTGTGGCTTTTGGTTAACCAGTTGTCGATGTTCAAAATTTCAGTTAATGAGCTGCTCTTATGTTCTATGATTTCCTACCTTGACAACTCATTAACCAGTGTTTCAAACAATGCACCAGGCCATTTGACGACCCCAACTCGGTTCCACAAGCGGGAAAGCAGCACCCCAAGGCCCGGTAAGGGGGCCGAATACATTCCCATCGTGAATTCCGTCCCAACTGTGAATGACAAGTTTTCAGTTAATCAGTTGCCTGCTTGGTTACTCATTTGTCCCTGTGTCTTTTGGTTAACCAGTTGTCGATGTTCGAAATTCAGTTAATGAGTTGCCTCCTTGGTTAATCATTTGTCGCTCTGACTCTTGGTTAACCAGTTGTCGATGTTCGAAATTCAGTTAATGAGTTGCCTCCTTGGTTAATCATTTGTCGCTCTGACTCTTGGTTAATCAGTTGTCGATGTTCGAAATTCAGTTAATGAGTTGCCTCCTTGGTTATTCATTTGTCGCTCTGGCTTTTGGTTAACCAGTTGTCGATGTTCAAAATTTCAGTTAATGAGTTGCCTCTTTGAAATTTCAGTTAATGAGTTGGCCCTTTGGTTACTCATTTGTCCCTGTGTCTTTTGGTTAACCAGTTGTCGATGTTCGAAATTCAGTTAATGAGTTGCCTCCTTGGTTAATCATTTGTCGCTCTGGCTTTTGGTTAACCAGTTGTCGATGTTCGAAATTCAGTTACTAAGTTGCCTCCTTGGTTAATCATTTGTCGCTCTGACACTTGGTTAACCAGTTGTCGATGTTCGAAATTCAGTTAATGAGTTGCCTCCTTGGTTAATCATTTGTCGCTCTGACTCTTGGTTACCCAGTTGTCGATGTTCGAAATTCAGTTAATGAGTTGCCTCCTTGGTTAATCATTTGTCGCTCTGACATTTTGTTAACCAGTTGTCGATGTTCGAAATTCAGTTAATGAGTTGCCTCCTTGGTTAATCATTTGTCGCTCTGACTCTTGGTTACCCAGTTGTCGATGTTCGAAATTCAGTTAATGAGTTGCCTCCTTGGTTAATCATTTGTCGCTCTGACTCTTGGTTAACCAGTTGTCGATGTTCGAAATTCAGTTAATGAGTTGCCTCCTTGGTTAATCATTTGTCGCTCTGACTTTTGGTTAACCAGTTGTCGATGTTCGAAATTCAGTTAATGAGTTGCCTCCTTGGTTAATCATTTGTCGCTCTGACACTTGGTTTACCAGTTGTCGATGTTCGAAATTCAGTTACTGAGTTGCCTCCTTGGTTCATCATTTGTCGCTCTGAGTTTTGGTTAACCAGTTGTCGATGTTCAAATTTCAGTTAATGAGTTGCCTCCTTGGTTAATCATTTGTCGCTCTGACATTTTGTTAACCAGTTGTCGATGTTCGAAATTCAGTTACTGAGTTGCCTCCTTGGTTAATCATTTGTCGCTCTGACATTTTGTTATCCAGTTGTCGATGTTCGAAATTCAGTTAATGAGTTGCCTCCTTGGTTAATCATTTGTCGCTCTGACTCTTGGTTAACCAGTTGTCGATGTTCGAAATTCAGTTAATGAGTTGCCTCCTTGGTTATTCATTTGTCGCTCTGACATTTGGTTAACCAGTTGTCGATGTTCAAATTTCAGTTAATGAGTTGCCTCCTTGGTTAATCATTTGTCGCTCTGACACTTGGTTACCCAGTTGTCGATGTTCGAAATTCAGTTACTGAGTTGCCTCCTTGGTTAATCATTTGTCGCTCTGACTCTTGGTTAACCAGTTGTCGATGTTCAAAATTTCAGTTAATGAGCTGCTCTTATGTTCTATGATTTCCTACCTTGACAACTCATTAACCAGTGTTTCAAACAATGCACCAGGCCATTTGACGACCCCAACTCGGTTCCACAAGCGGGAAGGCAGCACCCCAAGGCACGGTAAGGGGGCCGAATACATTCCCATCCGGAATTCCGTCCCAAATGTGAATGACAAGTTTTCAGTTAATCAGTTGCCTGCTTGGTTACTCATTTGTCGCTCTGACATTTGGTTAACCAGTTGTCGATGTTCAAATCTCAGTTAATGAGTAGCCTCTTTGAAATTTCAGTTAATGAGTTGCCTCTTTGAAATTTCAGTTAATGAGTTGGCCCTTTGGTTACTCATTTGTCCCTGTGTCTTTTGGTTAACCAGTTGTCGATGTTCGAAATTCAGTTAATGAGTTGCCTCCTTGGTTAATCATTTGTCGCTCTGACTCTTGGTTACCCAGTTGTCGATGTTCGAAATTCAGTTAATGAGTTGCCTCCTTGGTTAAGCATTTGTCGCTCTGGCTTTTGGTTAACCAGTTGTCGATGTTCAAAATTTCAGTTAATGAGTTGCCTCTTTGAAATTTCAGTTAATGAGTTGGCCCTTTGGTTACTCATTTGTCCCTGTGTCTTTTGGTTACCCAGTTGTCGATGTTCGAAATTCAGTTAATGAGTTGCCTCCTTGGTTAATCATTTGTCGCTCTGACTCTTGGTTAACCAGTTGTCGATGTTCGAAATTCAGTTACTGAGTTGCCTCCTTGGTTAATC
The DNA here is from genome assembly GCF_052327205.1 of Somniosus microcephalus. Lineage (NCBI taxonomy): Eukaryota > Metazoa > Chordata > Chondrichthyes > Squaliformes > Somniosidae > Somniosus > Somniosus microcephalus. Next base: position 15,744 of record NW_028225704.1, on the reverse strand, counting down.
ATTTGTCGCTCTGACATTTGGTTAGCCAGTTTTCGATGTTCGAAATTCAGTTAATGAGTTGCCTCCTTGGTTAATCATTTGTCGCTCTGGCTTTTGGTTAACTAGTTGTCGATGTTCAAAATTTCAGTTAATGAGTTGCCTCTTTGAAATTTCAGTTAATGAGTTGGCCCTTTGGTTACTCATTTGTCCCTGTGTCTTTTGGTTAACCAGTTGTCGATGTTCGAAATTCAGTTAATGAGTTGCCTCCTTGGTTAATCATTTGTCGCTCTGGCTTTTGGTTACTCAGTTGTCGATGTTCAAAATTTCAGTTAATGAGTTGCCTCTTTGAAATTTCAGTTAATGAGTTGGCCCTTTGGTTACTCATTTGTCCCTGTGTCTTTTGGTTACCCAGTTGTCGATGTTCGAAATTCAGTTAATGAGTTGCCTCCTTGGTTAATCATTTGTCGCTCTGACTCTTGGTTATCCAGTTGTCGATGTTCAAAATTTCAGTTAATGAGTTGCCTCCTTGGTTAATCATTTGTCGCTCTGACTCTTGGTTTACCAGTTGTCGATGTTCGAAATTCAGTTAATGAGTTGCCTCCTTGGTTAATCATTTGTCGCTCTGGCTTTTGGTTATCCAGTTGTCGATGTTCAAAATTTCAGTTAATGAGTTGCCTCTTTGAAATTTCAGTTATTGAGTTGGCCCTTTGGTTACTCATTTGTCCCTGTGTCTTTTGGTTAACCAGTTGTCGATGTTCGAAATTCAGTTAATGAGTTGCCTCCTTGGTTACTCATTTGTCGCTCTGACTCTTGGTTAACCAGTTGTCGATGTTCGAAATTCAGTTAATGAGTTGCCTCCTTGGTTAATCATTTGTCGCTCTGACTCTTGGTTAACCAGTTGTCGATGTTCGAAATTCAGTTAATGAGTTGCCTCCTTGGTTAATCATTTGTCGCTCTGACTCTTGGTTAACCAGTTGTCGATGTTCAAAATTTCAGTTACTGAGTTGCCTCCTTGGTTAATCATTTGTCGCTCTGACTCTTGGTTAACCAGTTGTCGATGTTCGAAATTCAGTTAATGAGCTGCTCTTATGTTCTATGATTTCCGACCTTGACAACTCATTAACCAGTGTATCAAACAATGCACCAGGCCATTTGACGACCCCAACTCGGTTCCACAAGCGGGAAAGCAGCACCCCAAGCCCCGGTAAGGGGGCCGAATACATTCCCATCCTGAATTCCGTCCCAAATGTGAATGACAAGTTGTCAGTTAATCAGTTGCCTCCTTGGTTAATCATTTGTCGCTCTGACTCTTGGTTAACCAGTTGTCGATGTTCAAAATTTCAGTTACTGAGTTGCCTCCTTGGTTAATCATTTGTCGCTCTGACTTTTGGTTAACCAGTTGTCGATGTTCGAAATTCAGTTAATGAGTTGCCTCCTTGGTTAATCATTTGTCGCTCTGGCTTTTGGTTAACCAGTTGTCGATGTTCAAAATTACAGTTAATGAGTTGCCTCTTTGAAATTTCAGTTAATGAGTTGGCCCTTTGGTTACTCATTTGTCCCTGTGTCTTTTGGTTAACCAGTTGTCGATGTTCGAAATTCAGTTAATGAGTTGCCTCCTTGGTTAATCATTTGTCGCTCTGGCTTTTGGTTAACCAGTTGTCGATGTTCAAAATTTCAGTTATTGAGTTGCCTCCTTGGTTAATCATTTGTCGCTCTGACTCTTGGTTAACCAGTTGTCGATGTTCGAAATTCAGTTAATGAGTTGCCTCCTTGGTTAATCATTTGTCGCTCTGGCTTTTGGTTAACCAGTTGTCGATGTTCGAAATTCAGTTACTGAGTTGCCTCCTTGGTTAATCATTTGTCGCTCTGGCTTTTGGTTAACCAGTTGTCGATGTTCGAAATTCAGTTACTGAGTTGCCTCCTTGGTTAATCATTTGTCGCTCTGGCTTTTGGTTAACCAGTTGTCGATGTTCAAAATTTCAGTTAATGAGTTGCCTCTTTGAAATTTCAGTTATTGAGTTGGCCCTTTGGTTACTCATTTGTCCCTGTGTCTTTTGGTTAACCAGTTGTCGATGTTCGAAATTCAGTTAATGAGTTGCCTCCTTGGTTAATCATTTGTCGCTCTGACTCTTGGTTAACCAGTTGTCGATGTTCGAAATTCAGTTACTGAGTTGCCTCCTTGGTTAATCATTTGTCGCTCTGACTCTTGGTTAACCAGTTGTCGATGTTCAAAATTTCAGTTACTGAGTTGCCTCCTTGGTTAATCATTTGTCGCTCTGGCTTTTGGTTAACCAGTTGTCGATGTTCAAAATTACAGTTAATGAGTTGCCTCTTTGAAATTTCAGTTAATGAGTTGGCCCTTTGGTTACTCATTTGTCCCTGTGTCTTTTGGTTAACCAGTTGTCGATGTTCGAAATTCAGTTAATGAGTTGCCTCCTTGGTTAATCATTTGTCGCTCTGGCTTTTGGTTAACCAGTTGTCGATGTTCAAAATTTCAGTTAATGAGTTGCCTCTTTGAAATTTCAGTTAATGAGTTGGCCCTTTGGTTACTCATTTGTCCCTGTGTCTTTTGGTTACCCAGTTGTCGATGTTCGAAATTCAGTTAATGAGTTGCCTCCTTGGTTAATCATTTGTCGCTCTGACTCTTGGTTAACCAGTTGTCGATGTTCGAAATTCAGTTAATGAGTTGCCTCCTTGGTTAATCATTTGTCGCTCTGGCTTTTGGTTAACCAGTTGTCGATGTTCAAAATTTCAGTTATTGAGTTGCCTCTTTGAAATTTCAGTTAATGAGTTGGCCCTTTGGTTACTCATTTGTCCCTGTGTCTTTTGGTTACCCAGTTGTCGATGTTCGAAATTCAGTTAATGAGTTGCCTCCTTGGTTAATCATTTGTCGCTCTGACATTTGGTTAACCAGTTGTCGATGTTCGAAATTCAGTTAATGAGTTGCCTCTTTGAAATTTCAGTTAATGAGTTGGCCCTTTGGTTACTCATTTGTCCCTGTGTCTTTTGGTTAACCAGTTGTCGATGTTCGAAATTCAGTTAATGAGTTGCCTCCTTGGTTAATCATTTGTCGCTCTGACTCTTGGTTACCCAGTTGTCGATGTTCGAAATTCAGTTAATGAGTTGCCTCCTTGGTTAATCATTTGTCGCCCTGACTCTTGGTTAACCAGTTGTTGATGTTCGAAATTCAGTTAATGAGTTGCCTCCTTGGTTAATCATTTGTCCCTGTGTCTTTTGGTTATCCAGTTGTCGATGTTCAAAATTTCAGTTAATGAGTTGCCTCTTTGAAATTTCAGTTAATGAGTTGGCCCTTTGGTTACTCATTTGTCCCTGTGTCTTTTGGTTACCCAGTTGTCGATGTTCGAAATTCAGTTAATGAGTTGCCTCCTTGGTTAATCATTTGTCGCTCTGACATTTGGTTAACCAGTTGTCGATGTTCGAAATTCAGTTAATGAGTTGCCTCTTTGAAATTTCAGTTAATGAGTTGGCCCTTTGGTTACTCATTTGTCCCTGTGTCTTTTGGTTAACCAGTTGTCGATGTTCGAAATTCAGTTAATGAGTTGCCTCCTTGGTTAATCATTTGTCGCTCTGACTCTTGGTTACCCAGTTGTCGATGTTCGAAATTCAGTTAATGAGTTGCCTCCTTGGTTAATCATTTGTCGCCCTGACTCTTGGTTAACCAGTTGTTGATGTTCGAAATTCAGTTACTGAGTTGCCTCCTTGGTTAATCATTTGTCCCTGTGTCTTTTGGTTACCCAGTTGTCGATGTTCAAAATTTCAGTTAATGAGTTGCTCTTATGTTCTATGATTTCCGACCTTGACAACTCATTAACCAGTGTTTCAAACAATGCACCAGGCCATTTGACGACCCCAACTCGGTTCCACAAGCGGGAAAGCAGCACCCCCAAGCCCCGGTAAGGCGGCCGAATACATTCCCATCCTGAATTCCGTCCCAAATGTGAATGACAAGTTTTCAGTTAATCATTTGCCACCTTGGTTCATCATTTGCCACTCTGACTTTTGGTTTCCCAGTTGTCAGTTTTCACATTTCAGTTACTGAGTTGACTTTGTCTTTCTCACTCTGTGTATCTCTATCTTCTCTCTGTCTCTCTCAGTGTATGCGAGTGTCTGTGTGTGTTCCACTGCCGCCCGGCCAACCGGGTCCAAAGGCCCGCCACGTTACACACGAAAAACCCCAGTCTCGCTTCGGAGCGACGGGCACCCGGCTTCTCGGTGTCGGACCGACTCCGTTCAGATACCGTTGGATGCCCCTTGCCCCTGGCTTGCTCTGACAGCCGGCGCGTGCAGGCCGCCCCCTGCCCCGCCGTCTCAGTGGTCGGAAAGCGGTCTCCAGCCAACGGCTGTACCTCGGCCGCGGAAAGGGGCAGCTACACAAGCGAGGTACTGCTCTGTGCGGCCCCGCCACCCCGTTCAGCTGCCGTTGTTCCCGACCGGATCGGACTTTCCTTCCCGACGTTATCCCCGATAAGCTGCCGCTGACCGACGGCCCGTCAGCCGCTGCGGGACGGCGACACTTTCCCGAACTCGCCCGGGGCCACTTCGGCAATATAGTGTGCGCCGGAGCCGGGGCTTTCCAACGAGCCATCCCCGAACGAAATCGGACACGGGAGTCGGGAGCGACAGGCGTTCGACTGGTGCCGGGCAACCGGGTCCAAACGCCCGCCTTGTTAACACACGTACACCCCAGGCTCGATTCGGAGCGACGGGCACCCGGCTTCCCGGTGTCGGACCGACTCCGTTCAGATACCGTTGGATGCCCCTTGCCCCTGGCTTGCTCTGGCAGCCGGCGCGTGCAGGCCGCCCCCCGCCCCGCCGTCTCAGTGGTCGGAAAGTGGTCTCCAGCCAACGGCTGTACCTCGGCCGGGGAAAGGGGCAGCTACACAAGCCAGGCACTGGTCTGTGCGGGCCCGCCACCCCGTTCGGCTGCCGTTGATCCGGACCGGATCGGACTTTCCCTCCCGAAGTTATGCCCGATAAGCTGCCGCTGACCGGCGGCCCGTCAGCCGCTGCGGGATGGCGACACTTTGCCGAACTTGCCGGGGTCCAGGCCGATAATATAGTGTGCGCCAGCGCCGCGGCTTTCCAACGAGCCCTCCCTGACCGAAATCGGACACGGGAGTCCAGAGCGATAGGCGTTCGACTGCCGGCCGGCCAAACACAGGCAATCTCCCGTCGTTGCGGACCCGCTCCAGGACAACCGGGTCCAAACGCCCGCCTCGTTACACGCACGAAAACACCTGCCTCGATTCGGAGCGACGGGCACCCGGCTTCCCGGTGTCGGACCGACTCCGTTCCGGTACCCTTGGATGCCCCTTGCCCCTGGCTTGCTAGGACAGCCGGCGCGTCAAGGTGGGCCACCGCGGCTCCGGCTCAGCAGTCGGAAAGCGGTCTCCAGCCAACGGCTGTACCTCGGCCGGGACAAGAGGCAGCTACACATGCCCGCTACTGGTCTGTGCGGCCCCGCCACCCCGTTCAGCGTCAGTTGACCCCGACCGCATCGGACTTTCCATCCCGAAGTTATCCCCGATAAGCTGCCGCTGACCGGCGGGGCGGCAGCCGCTACGGGACTGCGACACTTTCCCGAACTTGCCGGGGTCCAGGCCGATAATATAGTGTGCGCCAGTGCCGGGGCCTTCCAACGAGCCCTCCCTGGCCGAAATCGGACACGGAAGTCCGGAGGCAAAGGCGTTCGACTGCCGGCCGGCCAAACTCAGGCATCCTCCCGCCGTTGCGGACCCGCTCCCGGACAACCGTGTCCAAACGCCCGCCTTGTTACACGCACGAAAACACCGGGCTCCATTCGGAGCGACGGGCACCCGGCTTCCCGGTGTCGGACCGACTCCGTTCCGGAACCACTGGATGCCCCTTGCCCCTGGCTTGCTAGGACAGCCGGCGCCTCAAGGTGGGCCCCCGCGGCTCCGGCTCAGCAGTCGGAAAGCGGTCTCCAGCCAACGGCTGTACCTCGGCCGGGGAAAGGGGCAGCTACACAAGAGAGGTACTGCTCTGTGCGGGCCCGCCACTCCGTTCGGTGGCAGTTGACCCCGCCCGGATCGGACTTTCCTTCCCGAAGTTGTCCCCGATACGCTGCCGCTGACCGACGGGGCGGCAGCCGGTACGGGTCGGCGACACTTTCCCGACGTTGCCGGGATCCAGTCCGATAATATAGTGTGCGCCAACGCCGGGGCTTTCCAACGAGCCCTCCCTGGCCGAAATCGGACAAGGGAGTCCGGAGCGAAAGGCGTTCGACTGCCGGCCGGCCAAACTCAGGCAACCTCCCGCCGTTGCGGACCCGCTCCCGGACACCCGGGTCCAAACGGCCGCCCCGTTACACGCACGAAAACACCGGGCTCGATTCGGAGCGACGGGCACCCGGCTTCCCGGTGTCGGACCGACACCCTTCCGGTACCACTGGATGCCCCTTGCCCCTGGCTTGCTAGGACAGCCGGTGCGTCAAGGTGCGCCCCCGCGACTCCGGCTCAGCAGTCGGAAAGCGGTCTCCAGCCAACAGCTGCACCTCGGCCGGGGAAAGGGGCAGCTACACAAGCCAGGTACTGGTCTGTGCGGGCCCGCCACCCCGTTCAGTGGCAGTTGACCCCGCCCGGATCGGACTTTCCTTCCCGAAGTTATCCCCGATAAGCTGCCGCTGACCGACGGGGCGGCAGCCGGTACGGGTCGGCGACACTTTCCCGAACTTGCCGGGATCCAGTCCGACAATATAGTGTGCGCGAGCGCCGGGGCTTTCCAACGAGCCCTCCCTGACCGAAATCGGACACGGGATTCCGGAGCGAAAGGCGTTCGACTGCCGGCCGGCCAAACTCAGGCAACCTCCCGCCGTTGCGGACACGCTCCCGGACAACCGGGTCCAAACGCCCGCCCAGTTACACGCACGAAAACACCGGGCTCGATTCGGAGAGACGGGCACCCGGCTTCCCGGTGTCGGACCGACTCCGTTCCGGTACCACTGGATGCCCCTTGCCCCTGGCTTGCTAGTACAGCCGGCGCGTCAAGGTGGATCCCCGCGGCACCGGCTCAGCAGTCGGAAAGCGGTCTCCAGCCAACGGCTGTACCTCGGCCGGGCCAAGAGGCAGCTACACAAGCCCGCTACTGGTCTGTGCGGCCCCGCCACCCCGTTCAGTCGCAGTTCACCCCGACCGGATCGGACTTTCCGTCCCGAAGTTATCCCCGATAAGCTGCCGCTGACCGACGGGGCGGCAGCCGGAACGGGACTGCGACACTTCCCCGAACTTGCCGGGGTCCAGTCCGATAATATAGTGTGCGCCAGCGTCGGGGCTTTCCAACGAGCCCTCCCAGACCGAAATCGGACACGGGAGTTCGGAGCCAGAGGCGTTCGACTGCCGGCCGGCCAAACCCAGGCAATCTCCCGCCGTTGGGGACCCGCTCCCGGACAACCGGGTCCAAACGCCCGCCCAGTTACACGCACGAAAACCCCGGGCTCGATTCGGAGCGACGGGCACCCGACTTCCCGGTGCCGGACCGACTCCGTTCTGGTACCACTGGATGCCCCTTGCCCCTGGCTTGCTCGGACAGCCGGCGCGTCAAGGTGGGTCCCCGCGGCACCGGCTCACCAGTCGGAAAGCGGTCTCCAGCCAACGGCTGTACCTCGGCCGGGCCAAGAGGCAGCTACACAAGCCCGCTACTGGTCTGTGCGGCCCCACCACCCCGTTCAGTAGCAGTTGACCCCGACCGGATCGGACTTTCCTTCCCGAAGTTATCACCGATAAGCTGCCTGTTACCCGCTGGCCTGTTACCCGCTGCCGGACTGCGACACTTTGCCCAACTCGCCAGGGGCCAGTCCGGCAATATAATCTGCGCCAGCGTCGGGGCTTTCCAACGAGCCGTCCCCCACCCTAATCGGACACGGGAGTCGGGAACGGAGCGCCCGCCACCGGCCTTTCTAAACAGCCCAGTCCCCAGCAATTCCCAGAAGCAACGCCTTGGCCAGCCTGGCAATTCATACACTGCAAATAGCACACATTAACACCACTCACACCCAATCGGCCCATCAACTTCGCTTCCGAGAACGGAAACTCGCCTTGACAATACTACTTCCAACCTCACACAAAAGCGGCCCATCAACTGCACCACTCACACAAAATCCCACCAGCAACTTCGCTTCCCACAACCCACACTCCTATCTTCCACAGAAAAAAAACCCACCTCCATCAGCCACATCGAGAAAAAGTTAAAAACTACACCGAAATAACACCCTCCAACTCGGCTACG
>NW_028225704.1:0-2500 GCF_052327205.1 Somniosus microcephalus | reverse complement strand
AAGAAAAACCACTCACACAACAACAACCTACACCACGCGTGCGTGTGTCTGTCTGCGTGCGCGTTTCTTTGCTGAAATTTGCCAGAGAAATAGCGTCTTCAGCTAGCAGAACGGGACGCACTGAGCACACAAGATTTCGTGCACAAGACGCGGACACCCGCTCCGCTGCCTGAATAGGACCACTGAGAATCACAGGACGTCTCGGACTCACGCGAAAGAGTTTCAAGGACAAAGAGAAGGGCGCGGCCAAGGAAGAAAACACCGGGAGCTGCGCCGACACCCTCTCTCTGACTCGCCGTGTGCATGCCCGTCTTGTCACCAGCGACAGAAACGAGAGGAAACCCTGAAATAGCCTGAACACCAGCCTCTCTCTATACTGGGCCGACCCGGGGACTCCCACTACGGACGCGAGTCACCAAATCGGTCGTACGGGCCCACTGAGCGCACGACACAGGGGAATCTCGTTGCAAACACTGCGTGTGCATACGTTGCTCACAAAGCTCAATGGGGTCACAGGCCCTGACCCGCTCAGAGGCACCTGTGTGACAAGACAACAAATGGAACTCGCTGGAATGTTTCTGCTGTCTTGTCATTTTAGACGGACCCACTGAGCGCACAACACAGTGGAACTCTCTGACAAACACTGCTTGTGCGTTAGCCCCAGTAAACAACTCAGTGGGGTCACAGGCCCTGACCCGTTCAGAGGCACCTGTGTGACAAGACAACAAATGAAACTCGCTGGAATGTTTCTGCTGTCTTGTCATTTTAGACGGACCCACTGAGCGCACAACACAGTGGAATCTGACAAAACACTGCTTGTGCATTAGCCCCAGTAAACAACTCAGTGGGCTCACAGGCCCTGACCCGTTCAGAGGCACCTGTGTGACAAGACAACAAATGGAACTCGCTGGAATGTTTCTGCTGTCTTGTCATTTTAGACGGACCCACTGAGCGCACAACACAGTGGGATCTGACAAAACACTGCTTGTGCATTAGCCCCAGTAAACAACTCAGTGGGGTCACAGGCCCTGACCCGTTCAGAGGCACCTGTGTGACAAGACAACAAATGAAACTTTAAAGACGCTGGCATGTACGTCTTGTTTCTGCTGTCTTGGACGGGCCCACTGAGCGCACAACACAGGGGAACTTGGTGCAAACACTGCGTGTGCATAAGCCATAAAACACAAGCTCAGTGGGGTCACAGGCCCTGACCGGTTCAGAGGCACCTGTGTGACAGACAGCAAATGAAACTTAGACGCTGGAATTATTTATATGTTTCTGCTGTCTGTCTACGATTTCAGATTCACACTTAGAGTTTTTTGTCATTAAGTCATAAAAGCCACAAAACCATTTTAATATGACTTTCCAATACTCTTTGAAAGGTCTCTATATTGATAAAATGAGCCTTTTAGCAAAGTAACACTTTTCGGGCATTTTCAAAGTGCTCCCGCTGAGTGAATTTTGTTCTGAAAATCGTGTTCCCGAAAATCTCCGGGCACCCCGCCAACCCCCCCTGCCAGAAATGACAAGTGTCAAATCAGCGGGTCAAACGGCCACCTCTATCCGACCAGGAGCACCCAAATCGCCGCAAATGGCACTTTTTTTTTTCTTCATCGGGACTTCCGACTAGGTTAATGATTTCCCAAGCTGCAACTCATAAACTATGTCCTGAGACACTTGCCAGAAATGACACATGTCAATTTGGCGGTAGCAACTCACTTTCCCAAGCCGGAAAGCATCACCCGAGGCCGGCGTGAAGCGGCCGAATCTTTTCTCACCGGACTTCCGTGATTTGGTTAATCATGTCTCGAAATCAAAAAATGCACATGTCAATTTGCCGGGAGCAACTCACTTTCCCAGGCCGGGAAGCAACACCCGAGGCCCGCAAAAGGCGGCCGAATATTTTCTCATCGGACTTCCATATTTTGGGGGTTGGATTCTCTCCCGCATTCCAGCCCCCTGGCCACGGGTCGCTCATTCACTTTCAGCCCGGGCCTTGCCAATTTGGTTAATCAGTTAGCCATGCACCAGACTCGGCCTCGCCTTTTTCATTTATGGTTAATGATGTGCCCAGGCTGGGACTTAGTCTCTCCAGCAGCCAAAACTTTTCACTGGTTAATGAGGTGCCCAGCCCGGCACTTAGTCTCTCTCCCCAGCAAGCTTACTTGGTCGGCCGACATTTGGATCCATTTTCGGGGCTTAATCGGGTCGAATACGGTCCCTTACGCAAGGGGAGCCGAAGCCCCGGCCTCTGCCAGGCGTCAGGCTGCCGTTTTTTAAGCCCGACCAAAAACCCGAAAATTGGTTAAAAATGGAAATAAATTTCCACCCAAAAAGGGTTAAAAGTCGGTTGGACGGCAGCCCGGGTCGGTCTCTGCAGACCTGGAGGCCCTAGACAGTAATCTGGAAAACAGATAAAGTCTCGAGAAACCACCTCCTACCATTCTCCAGGTACCCCGCCAATCCCCCCTGCCAGAAATGACAAGTGTCAAATCAGCGG